>NC_092118.1:5647567-5747208 GCF_045679555.1 Salvelinus alpinus | reverse complement strand
TATCAGACACGCAAAAAGATGGTCTGATATCATTATTACTGAAACAGGACCGAAGTGGTATATATAAAGATTCAGTCCATTAAAAAAATTGGAGACCTCTTACACTTCAGTGTTGTGATGGAAAAATCCTAGCAAAATGCTTGGTGCATAGAATTAAAAAAGTATTGTCAGATATTATTCATCCTAATCAGACAGGTTTTTTACATGGACGATACATTGGAGATAATATAAGACAAGTACTGGAAACAATAGAACACTGTGAAATATCGGGGACACCAGGCCTGGTTTTCATAGCTGATTTTGAAAAGGCTTTTGATAAAGTACGACTGGAGTTTATATATAAATGCCTAGAATATTTCAATTTTGGGGAATCTCTTAAAAAATGGGTTAAAGTTATGTATAGTAACCCTAGGTGTAAAATAGTAAATAATGGCTACATCTCAGAAAGTTTTAAACTATCTAGAGGAGTAAAATAAGGTTGTCCACTATCGGCATATCTATTTATTATTGCCATCTAAATGTTAGCTGTTAATATTATTGTTTGATCTAATCTTAAGGGATTAGAAATCTGTGGCTTAAAAATGAAGGTGTCATTGTACGCTGATGATTCATGTTTTCTTTTAAAACCACAATTAGAGTCTCTCCACGGCCTCTTAGAGGATCTAGATAATTTTGCTATCCTCTCTGGATTAAAACCAAATTATGATAAATGTACCATATTACGTATTGGATCACTAAAAAATGCACATTTTACATTACCATGTAGTTTACCAATTAAATGGTCTGACGGAGATGTGGACATACTCGGTATACAAATCCCAAAAGAAAGAAATGATCTCACTCCAATACATTTTTATAGAAAGTTAGCAAAAATAGATAAGATCTTGCTACCATGGAAAGGAAAATACCTGTCTATTTGTTAGAAAAATCACTCTGATTAACTCGTTAGTTATATCACAGTTTACCTATTTGCTTATGGTTTTGCCTACACCTAGTGACCTGCTCTTTAAATTATATGAATAAAAATTATTCAATTTTATTTGGAACGGCAAGCCAGATAAAATTAAAAGGGCCTATTTATATAACGAATATGTATTCGGAGGGCAGAAATTATTAAATATTAAAGCATTAGACCTCTCACTAAAGGCATCAGTCATACAAAAGTTATACTTAAATCCAAACTGGTTTTCTAGTCAATTGGTACGAATGTCTCATCCTATATTCAAGAAGGGCCTTTTCCGCTTTATTCAGATTACACCTGCTCACTTTCGGTTGTTTGAAAAGGAAATAATCTCCAAAATATCTTTATTTTTATTTTTTTAAACCTTAGAAAGTTGGTTGCAATTTCAGTTTAATCCACCTGAAAGGACGGAACAAATAGTACAACAAATATTGTTGTTAATTTCAAATATACTAATTGCTTAAAAAAAACTGTATTTATCGAAGAAATTTTTAAAAAAGGTATAATTTTAGTGAATGATATCATAAATACACATGCAGCTAACACAGACAAATGGAAATGTCTGCTCTACCCAAAATTACAACCAGTTAATTGCAGCATTACCACAAAAATGGAAGAGGCAAGTAGAAGGGGAAAAAAGTAAGGAACTTGTATGTCGGCCCTGTATTAAAGATCATAAATGGTTAAAGAAAAATGTGATAAATAAAAACATATACCAATTTCATTTAAGGACCAAAAAACTGACAGCTGTGCCATATAAATTGCAAAATAGTTGGGAAGAGATTTTTGATGTACCCATTCCATGGTACATGGTTTATGAATTGATACGCAAAACAACGCCGGATTCAAAACTTTGAATTTTTCAATTTAAATTACTATACAAAATTCTTGCAACTAATAGAATGTTATATATATGGGGGATACAATCTTCCCAGCTCTGCAGATTCTGCTGTGAGGAGGCAGAGTCATTAAATCATTTATTTTTGTATTGTCCACATGTAGCTCGTTTTTGGTCACAGGTCTAGGAATGGCTGAAGAATTGCAACATTTGCCTAGAACTAACGCTACAGATAGCAATACTGGGTGATTTGAAAAGCCATAGTCAATCAATCAATATTATAATAATTATTTTAGAATTTTTTTTTTTTTTTAATTTACAATCTGTAGAAGCTATGAGAAAAGGAAGGTTCAATTATTTTGTGAAGCATCACAGCACAGTTGAAAAATATATGGCAAATAGAAATCCGAAATGGATGATGTTGAGAGATAGATGGGAGGGGTTGAATGGAGCTGAAGGGTGAGACTAATAACAAGATAAACAATGTAAAGCATACGGGATCTGTAAAATGTATATAGGTTCGGAACTTTTGTGAAATAGCACAGTTACAAATAGAACTTATAAATACTTATTTCCACCATAATTTGCAAATAAATAAATAAAAAATCCTACAATGTGATTTTCAGGATTTTTTTTCTCATTTTGTCTGTCATAGTTGAAGTGTACCTATGATGAAAATTACAGGCCTCTCTCAACTTTTTAAGTGGGAGAACTTGCACAATTGGTGGCTGACTAAATACTTTTTTGCCCCACTGTATGCGTATATATATGCATGCGTGTATGGATATATATATATTTCCCCAAAAACTATGGGGGATTGGAAATGATGCAGACAATTACATTGGAAGCAACATTCTTTCCGCAATATTAAGCTGATCCACCCCTTAAAAAAATTAATAATAATAATAATAAAAAAAATATATAAAAACATGCATGCTCTTCAACCGATTGCTGTGCGCACCCGCCCGCCCGTCTAGCATAACTACTCTGAACGGTTCTGACTTAGAATATGTGGACAACTACAAATACCTAGGTGTCTGGTTAGACTGTAAACTCTCCTTCCAGACTCACATTAAGTATCTCCAATCCAATCCATCTCCAATCGGCTTCCTATTTCACAACAAAGCATCCTTCACTCATGCTGCCGTACATACCCTCGTAAAACGGACTATCCTACTGGTCCTTGACTTCGGCGATGTCATTTACAAAATAGCCTCCAACACTCTACTAAGGATGTAGTCTATAACAGTGCCTACCGTTTTGTCACCAAAGGCCCATATACTACCCAACACTGCGACCTGTATGCTCTCCTTGGCTGGCCCTCGCTTCATATTCGTCGCCAAACCCACTGGCTCCAGGTCATCTATAAGTCTTTGCTAGGTAAAGCCCTGCCTTATCTCAGCTCACTGGTCACCATAGCAGCACCTACCCATAGCACGCGCTCCGGCAGGTATATTTCACTGGTCACCCCGAAAGCAATCTCTTCCTATGGTTGCCTTTCCTTCTTGTTCTCTGCTGCCAATGACTGGAACAAATTGCAAAAATCACTGAAGGTGGAGTCTTATATCTCCTTCACTAACTTTAAGCATCAGCTGTCAGAGCTGCTTACTGATCATTGCACCTGTAAATAGTCCACCCAACTACCTCATCCCCATATTGTTATTTATTTTTTTGCTCCTTTGCACCCCAGGATCTCTACTTGCACATTCATCTTCTGCACATCTATCACTCCAGTGTTTAATTGCTCAATTGTGATTATTTCCACACTATGGCCTATTTATTACCTTACCTCCCCTAATCTTACTACATTTGCACACACTGTACATAGATGTTTCTATTGTATTATTGACAGTACGTTTGTTTATGTGTAGCACTGCTTTGCTTTATCTTGGCCAGGTCACAGTTGTAAATGAGAACTTGTTCTCAACTGGCCTACCTGGTTAAATAAAGGTTAAATAAAAAATTCACTTCAGCTCATTTGTCTTCATTATTACATGAAAATAAACTCACATAAAGATCATTATTTACAAGTTAATGGCGAGCCAATTACAGAAAATAGCTTACGGGTGTGAGTTTGACGAAACAAAAGCCGGCCATCCAAAAGAGAATTTTAGAATTGGACACTATCTCGTTGGCCTAACATTATATCCTAAGTTGACTTTGGTGCAGGTCATGGGTCTTCAAATTTCCATCTCTGGTAAACACATACTATATAAAATAAAATAAAACTTAATTTGTCACATGCACAGGATACAGAAGGTGTTGTGAAATGGTGACTTGTATAGTGGAGTCTTTTGTTTAGACATGTAGCTAGCTGGCTAGCTAAGCAATTAACCATAATCCCAACTCATAACATTACAAACTTGCATGCATCTGCAGGTGTCTAACCAACCAGGTTCAATGTTAGCTAGCTAGCTAACATTAGGTTATAACTAGCAATGCAAATGGCTTTGAGATACGAATAACATCACTACACAGATCATACACGTAACGTTAGCTAGTGAGCCAGCCAGCTAGTGTTAGGTAGCTAGCTAACAGTATGCTTTAACTTGAAATGAAAACAACTTTCTGTTAAAATCAGAAAGTAAAATATCTGAAAATGTAGCTAGGTAGACTTTCTTACCCTTATACATGGATGGATGCTTCTCCCTCTCGGTCACGGATGCCATGTTCGCCCTTAGTTTGAAGATGTATTCCGGAGACAGGTGTTTTATATATTTTTGACTCTCTCCGCATATTTGCAATCAAACACCATCATTTTCTCCATCTCCTTAGCTATCATACTCTAATTTCACTGATTTCCAAACTCAGTCCTTCAGAAAGTGGATTGCAGCACCTTCGCAGTTCTAATACGTGATATCTTTTTAAAAAGATGCTCATGTTACAGACAGAAGCGAGCTACATGGCAGACCGATCCGAACTCATCTCTTGGCATGTCCAGCCCATCCATTATCTCAGCCAATCATGGCTAGCAGGAAGGTTCTTGACTTTTTCCGTGGCTAAACCAACTAGGCTCGTAATTTAACAATTTTGTTAGTATTTACAGATGGCATGAAAGTTCACATGTTCCAGAAGGCATTTCTGTCCAAAAAGGCATTTTGATTAAAAAATCAAATTTACATTCAAATGCCTCTCCTGTGAAGAATTGGCACACGACATATGCCTAGTTTCCTGAAACGAGTCACATATGTGTTTTAATAAACTCAACTATATGTGAGCTTCTGAGTTTGTGTGATGCTTTAAGACTTGGAATGCTTTAAACAGCCATATGTCAAGAAATCACCCTGCTCCACAATCCTCACTAACCAAAGCTCTATCGAATTTCAGGTGCCATATCTGTGGTTATAATCCATTTTCAACATAATTTCCAACATCTGAAAAATCAAGAGACTGTAATTTGTATGTTTCGGGTACAGCTACGATACCTTGGTCACAATTTGGGAAGGTTGAGAGAAGATGTAGGTGATATTTATTGACACTGTGGAGGTTGTTTTAGTGATCCCTCCCCTGCCCTGCTGTCTTATGTTTCAAATAAAAGCTGAGTTCTTGAGGCTCACGACTGTTTCCCTGGAATAAAAGTTCATAGCCCAGTTAGACATGCTTTCAACTCGGCTGATTAGAGTAATCAGAGCCAAAGGTGGAGCAACTCGGTGAAAAGACCACTGAAATCATGCAGATTTTGGATCAGGTGTATCTATTACATTTGTGTGTGTTTGTATGCAAGAGAGCTAAACGTGATTCATTATGAGAGAGAGATGGAGCGGGTGAACATCAGGTGAGTGGGATTATAAAAATTGATCAAGATTGTGTTTTCCCAGATGGAGGACACTAATGTTAGAAGAGAATGTGTCCTGAAGGCCCTCATCATCTACCTGGGAGAAGATGAGAAGAACCTGATTAAGGAATACTTGGAACTTCATTTCTGTCAGCATGTCCTGTACTGATTATATATTTATTTAGATTACAGAAAAAGCTGAGTGAATGGTGTTCTTTTAACATTTTATTTAGTCTTTGTGTCATCCAGGCTGACGAGGCTCAGAGGGATTTGGAACAGCTCACCATGGTAGTGTTTGTCATTGGTAAGGAAGGTGAAAGACTACTGCATCCACCAGAAGACATCGGCATTGAATTAGTGGAGGTGGTGAATGAACTGAGTTCAGTCGCATCTGCTTGTGCCTTACTTTTGGGTTACAACTTGGTTTATCCAAAGCCACTCCATTTCACTTTTGAAGTGTTACAGAAAGTCCAAATGCAGCTTGATAAACACAGGATGTCTCAAAGTGCAGAATCTTTGTTGCAAACTGCCGGGCTCACAGTAATCAACACCAATTTGTTGATAGTGTTTCTCTTATGGTTTATGTTGTTTACAGATTTGACACTTAACTTGATATTGGGTACAGATTTCAGTATGTGCAAGGAAGTTCCAGGTAGCGCCTAACATAAACAAACCATTCAAAGTTCAAATATACCTCTAAATAGTTTGGTTTATTCATACAGGTTGCCAGAAAAAACATGTTGATTTTATACTATGGGGAAAAAGGTGTTTACATAAGGAGTTGTCTTTCTTGAGCTTTCACTTATAGGCCAAGTTCATCAAAACATTTTCGAATTGTTCATTTAAATTCTAATGCAGTTTGATCAACACGATGTCTGCCAAAGTGCAGAATCTTTGTTGCAAGCTACAAAGCTCACAATATCCAAGACTGATGTTATTGCTCGGGTCCTAAAATGTTCTGTTTTTCCGATTTGATTTTGGTTACGGATTTGAGATCATTTGAGTGTGTGTGCAGGGAAACTCCAGGTAGCTCTTAACAAAATGCAACCATCATGGACCCTAACAGCTGAACATTAAGTGGAATGGAGCATTTTTCTTGCTATGCTGTTATTTAGAGAAGACTTCATATCGCTGCTGTCAGGTGAAAGTATTGTATCTTCAAATATCAGGACATTGAATTGATGTTTTTAGTTAATGAATGGTCAAATTTTAATTAGGTTGTATTTGAGATAAGTGTCTTTGCTCCTAGAGCTGTGCAATTTTAAGAGGTTCAAAAATGGTTGTCCTGCCTTTCAATTTATATGTAACAAATATATCTTCACATTTGGAGTTACAAGGGTTTCACCCAACAGCAACGATATGCTCTGTCTTGGAAAAGAGTGTTAAATGTACAACAGCACTCTACTTACCATGTATGGTAGCTTCTACAGTTTTATTGAAGTTCAAATACCGTACCTGGAAACAATTCTGTTTATTAATGCAGGTTGCAAATGCACTTATTTTAAAAGGAATACTGTGGCAAATATTGTACATTTTAAACAGAGGAAGTGTTACATTTGTACTGTGTGTTCAAAAACACTTTATTGGTCTAATACATGTGAGACTGGAAGAAAAGCTACGTTTTGAGTCATACTTATGTGTTTGTAAAACAACCTAATATTTAGTTTAGCAGGAAATTGGTTCTATTACATGTTACCAATTGAAGTAACACTGTTGGGTTCCTCCAATCCAGAGAATTTCTTTCATTCAAGTAGATTTGGAATTGGAAGTATTTTAGTTTTTGGTAAAGTAAATGATTACGTTTTTAAATATGGAAATTTAAGTTGAGTTACAGAATAATTAGGTTGAACTGAGGTAAGTTATTGACTTCATTGTAATCAAATGATACAAGTAGCATTGACCTAATAATTCACTTCAATCCAAAGTTTATATTTGTCTTGAAAAAACTGACCTTATTTGTGTTACCACTTGAAGTAACTCATTCAAGTTTGTCCAATTATTCACTTTTTCAGTGCACTACACGCTTATTAATAGCCTAAATGATCACTATCCAATCTACTCATCACAATAGGAGTAGTAGGTTTACATTAGTCTGCAAATGCGATGACAGAGGCATGCAATCCTTTTTTGGTGAAAAATAGCCTCCCCAAAACTTGAAACTCATGCGACACATGGTAATTGCTAGACTACAAGATTTATAGCTAGCTATATTTGGCTAACTTAGTGTTGTTGTTAATGCCTGGTTAGTGTATCAGCTAAACTAAACTCCAAATTGATCAGACTTGACTTAACAGTGATGAAATGATAGTAGCAAACCCATTACTGACAGCTGTCTGGTTCAGGTCTTGTTGGACAAAAAGGTTTGTTTGTTTATCTGGTGGCAGTTGTCGAGTCTTATCTTGGTGTCACAAATGCTGTTTCATGATTGCGGAGAATCTGTAAACATATTTTTTTTCCTGTTGTCTTTCCTGTCTGGTTAGAGCAGCCAAATACTCTACAGACAATGACTGTGGTGATGAATCAAGTTGTTTTAAGCATGCAGTTTGGGGTAGCCACTCAACTGTTGTCAGAAGAATTAATGCAATGTTCTTCCAACATGGCCGCCAGGAGGAGCCGTACGTAAATTGCAAGCCCTTACTAATACCTGACAAAACACAGTAAATCCATAATAGCACCAATTTGAACGGCTATCCCAGCAATTGTCCAAATCCCACTGAAATTGAACATGGTTCCATAAAGCAGGTACAGCTTCACTTTTTTTCCTGCCTTCACAGCAGTAGCCACAGCCTCTACTCATCATGGCGTGTGAGTTAGGGAAAAGCAGATATCCTCCACAGTATTTCTTGTGCCCTTGTGAGGTATCTGTAAAATGGGCAGGGATAGCCAACCCTCCTAGAGAACAACTAGGTATAGAGGTTGTTGCTACAGCCCTGCTCTATAACACCTGATTCAGCAGGACCTCAGAAATACAAACACATCGAGAATGAAGGTCATTGAGAACACTCAAATGTCAGTTACTTTGATAGAAAATATTGATGTGTATTTATATTTTTTCTAAATGTAAGCAACAGTTGTTTGTCTGCACTCTACAGAACTCATTTTGTTCCCCATTCTCGGATTGATATTTTCAGTCCGTAACTCAAAGATTTGTTTGTATCTTTGAAGTTCTACTGTTTTCCAAGGTTCTGATGAGCAGCAGATTAATGGAATTAGGTGGAAATTGCAAGGTATATGGATATTCACTCTCCACTATTAGCGGAGTGCTGAAAAAACCTTTAGCAAATTACTGAATAGCTATTTATGTAGTTTATGCTATGAAATATTTATATAAAAAAATGTGTAGCCCATCTGATATCTGAAGACCAAATGCCATCAAATGTCCTGGTATTTCTTCCTGTGATTGATCTACTAATTTCTCTCTACCTCACTCCTCTAAAGAATTATGCACTCAAAACGACAACTTGTTCATTATCATGACTCATCACGGACTCAGTATAAATCAATTGCATGAATAATGGAAAGACAGTCTAGCATTTCAGCCATCACATTTTCTGGGAGGTGCCAAAAGTGCTTTCTCCCCTCACAGACATTGACTGATCTACAGATCTGACGTTTTACATAATGTATTTTTTCCACATCTTCTGACTGTCACTTCTTTGTTACATTTGCCTGTGTTCAAGGGTTTGAGTAGCCAATTCCCTCTTGTGAGGATCTCACCGATCAAATAAACCAGGACTCTGAGGGCAATAAATGGAAACACCTGGGGGGGAAGGTCAATACGGGATTTTCATTTAACCATGATGTCAGTGATTCAGTGAGAGAGCTTCATTTAGCTGGAATGAGAATGTGATGTGTGAGATTGCTCCTTGGTCAGTGACTCACAGATGCTAATAATAAGACAGGCCTTCAAAGCACATAAACATACATGCAAAGGGATGAAACACATCTTAGCAGTGACATTCGTAAAAACATTTTTTTTTAAAGGTCTATAATACCATTGGCCAAAGAAATGACTGAAAATGGTGTTGTGTGATGCAAGAAACCACTGCCGGTCTTTGGTCTCTGCATGTACAATCTCCTGCCGTTGTACCCTTCAGTAAGGCATTTAACCTCCCACAAAGTAAAATAACTGCAATGTTAGGCTACTGTGTGGTCAATCATCAAATCGGGAGAGTTACTGGGTGTGCAGGCTTTTTCATCCAGCCTTGCTGAAACATCATTGTCAGCTAATCAAGGTCATATTGAGCAGTTGGTTTTTTACAATATGGTGTGTTAGCATGGCACGAACAAAAGTACCATTTTAGAAGGAGGCACTATGTTGCTACACTTGCCAGCATGTTATAACCTTAACAATCTACACCTAGTAAGGATTATATACAGTGGGGAGAACAACTTTTGATACACTGCCGATTTTGCAGGTTTTCCTACTTACAAAGCATGTAGAGGTCTGTTTTGTTTTATCATAGGTACACTTCAACTGTGAGAGATGGAATCTAAAACAAAAATCCAGAAAATCACATTGTATGATTTTTAAGTAATTCATTTGCATTTTATTGCATGACATAATTATTTGATACATCAGAAAAGCAGAACTTAATATTTGGTACAGAAACCTTTATTTGCAATTACAGAGATCATACGTTTCCTGTAGTTCTTGACCAGGTTTGCACACACTGCAGCAGGGATTTTGGCCCACTCCTCCATACAGACCTTCTCCAGATCCGTCAGGTTTCGGGGCTGTCGCTGGGCAATACAGCTCCCTCCAAAGATTTTCTATTAGGTTCAGGTCTGGAGACCCTCAGTTGCCCTGGCTGTGTGTTTTGGGTCGTTGTCATGCTGGAAGACCCAGCCACGACCCATATTCAATGCTCTTACTGAGGGAAGGAGGTTGTTGGCCAAGATCTCGCGATACATGGCCCCATCCATCCTCCCCTCAATACGGTGCAGTCGTCCTGTCCCCTTTGCAGAAAAGCATCCCCAAAGAATGATGTTTCCACCTCCATGCATCACAGTTGGGATGGTGTTCTTGGGGTTGTACTCATCCTTCTTCTTCCTCCAAACACGGCGAGTGGAGTTTAGACCAAAAAGCTATATTTTTGTCTCATCAGACCACATGACCTTCTCCCATTCCTCCTCTGGATCATCCAGATGGTCATTGGCAAACTTCAGACGGGCCTGGACATGCGCTGGCTTGAGCAGGGGGACCTTGCGTGCGCTGCAGGATTTTAATCCTAATGGTTTTCTTTGAGACTGTGGTCCCAGCTCTCTTCAGGTCATTGACCAGGTCCTGCCGTGTAGTTCTGGGCTGATCCCTCACCTTCCTCATGATCATTGATGCCCCACAAGGTGAGATCTTGCATGGAGCCCCAGACCGAGGGTGATTGACCGTCATCTTGAACTTCTTCCATTTTCTAATAATTGCGCCAACAGTTGTTGCCTTCTCACCAAGCTGCTTGCCTATTGTCCTGTAGCCCATCCCAGCCTTGTGCAGGTCTGCAATTCTATCCCTGATGTCCTTACACAGCTCTCTGGTCTTGGCCATTGTGGAGAGGTTGGAGTCTGTTTGATTGAGTGTGTGTCTTTTATACAGGTAACGAGTTCAAACAGGTGCAGTTAACACAGGTAATGAGTGGAGAACAGGAGGGCTTCTTAACCTCTCTGGGATATGTGGGACGCTTGCGTCCCACTTGGCCAATAGCCAAGGAAAATGTAGAGCGCCAAATTCAAAAAAATTATATAAAATCAAACTTTCATTAAATCACACATATAAGATACCAAATTAAAGCTACACTCGTTGTGAATCCAGCCAACAAAAAGGCTTTTTGGCGAAAGCATAAGATGCTATTATCTGATGATAGCACAACAGTAAACAAAGAGAGTGTACCTAGCATATTTCAACCCTGCAGGCGCAATACAAAACGCAGAAATAAAATATAAATCATGTCTTACCTTTGCTTACCTTTGACTAATTTATTTTGTTGGCACTCCAATATGTCCCATAAACATCACAAATGGTCCTTTTGTTCGATTAATTCCATCCATATATGTCCAAAATGTCCATTTATTTGGCGCGTTTGATCCAGAAAAAAACAGCTTCCAATTTGCGCAACGTCACTACAAAATATCTCAAAAATTACCTCTAAACTTTCCCAAAACATTTCAAACTACTTTTGTAATACAACTTAAGGTATTTGTAAACGTTAATAATTGATCAAATTGAAGACGGGTCTATCTGTTTTCAATACAGGAGGACAACAAACTAACCATACTTTTCTAGTCTTGCGCAACTATAAAACAGTACACATAACGTTACACTGATTCCAGATGGCCATTCTTCTTCATTGCACAAAGGAATAACCTCAACCTATTTCCAAAGACTGGTGACATCCAGTGGAAGCGGTAGGAACTGCAAACAGGTTGATTAGAAATCTAGTATCCCAATGAAACCTCATTGAACAGACGGTGACCTCCCCTCCAAAAAAATCTGAATGGTTAGTCCTCGGGGTTTTGCCTGCTACATAAGTTCTGTGATACTCACAGACATGATTCAAACAGTTTTAGAAACTTCAGAGTGTTTTCTATCCAAATCTACATATCTTATATTCTGGGGATGAGTAGAAGGAAGTTGAAATTGGGTACGCTATTTATCCAAAAGTGAAAATGCTGCCCCCTATCCTAGAGAAGTTAAAGAAAAACCAACAGGTCTGTGAGAGCCGGAATTCTTACTGGTTGGTAGGTGATCAAATACTTATGTCATGCAATAAAATGCAAATTAATTACTTAAAAATTATACAATGTGATTTTCTGGATTTTTGTTTTAGATTCCGTCTCTCACAGTTGAAGTGTACCTATGATAAAAATTACAGTCCTCTACATGCTTTGTAAGTAGGAAAACCTGCAAAATCGGCGACTTGTTCTCCCCACTGTATTTGCCTCCACACACACTGTTGGAAAACACTGTTTTTTAAATACATCCGTGGATAGATGCTATATGCCAAATTGGGTGTTGATCGGTCCAGCGGTTCTGGAGAGGCAGACTTTTAAAATAATTTACATCATTGGAAAATATCCAAAAACAGACATTTTGTATAATCTGTTCGATGTTGAGTTCTGATATGGCAAGTGCAGTATAAAGTACTAAGTAGGTCATTCTACAGGAATGTGTCCAATTTGTTCTGATGGTGGTACTATGTAGCCAACAATGCACCAAAAGCTTGGACCACACAATCACATAGACATATGCGGGACACACACAAACACATTCATTGACAGACCAGACCCTCCAGGATTCTCCTTCGATTATTTGTGATATCTCAAAAGTCCATAGTTATAAATAATGGTATTTAGCAGTAAAGGTTAATTACATGGTTAAGAAAACCTTGAGGTGATGTTGTATTTAATTATGTATTCCGTTTTCTAAGGGAGACTGGTTTGACTGGTAGGGTTAAAAAACTGGTTAGAGCTTCCCTGGTCCCCACTTCAGTGGAGTTGGTGGCATTGGTTGTCGACAACCAAAAAGAAGAAAGTTTTCTAACCGTACATAGTCTGAGATTAAAAGAAAAAACAAAATAACACTTGTAAATCATCGTTCACTTATTTGCGCACCTGTGAACAAGGTAGGCTAACCATGTGAATTTATACCAACATTAAGTGTTAAGCTTCAGTGATGATTTCAATCAAATAAAGTTCTGTGTTTTGCCATTTTGGTAGTGCTATGTTTGTTGGTGTGTACTGTTTAGCTAACATGCTAAAGGTAGCTAACTAGCTATGGAAAGTTAGCCTCACTGAACCAAAATACAAAATTTTACTGAGTTACATTTCGTATAAGGAAATCGTTCAATTTAAATAAATTCATTAGGCCCTAATCTATGGATTTCACATGACTGGGAATACAGATATGCATTGATTTGTCAGATACCTTAAAAAGATAGAGGTGTGGATCAGAAATCCAATCAGTATCTGATGTGACCACCATTTGCCTCAGCAGTGCGACACATCTTCTTCGCATAGAGTTGATCAGGCTGTTGATTGTGGCCTGTGGAATGTTGGCCAACTCCTCTTCAACGGCTGTGCGAAGTTGTTGGATATTGGCAGGAACTGGAACACTGTGATGTACACGTCGATCCAGAGCATCCCAAACGTGCTCAATGGGTGACATGTCTGTTGAGTATGCAGGCCATGGAAGAACTGGGACATCTTCAGCTTCCAGGAATTGTGTACAGATCCTTTCAACATGGGGCCATGCATTATCATGCTGAAATATGAGGTGATGGCGGCGGATGAATGGCACAACAATGGGCCTCAGGATCTCATCACAGTATCTCTGTGGCTGACAAAATGTAATGACCGCCACAGCCCCAACCGAGACCACCCTTTTTGAGCGAACCACGTCACGTTGTTGAGGACATTGTTGAGTGCAGAGTGTTCACACCAGTCCAAACAATCCGAACGAAGGGGGTAAACGCGAGTTTGGAAAAAATGCACGAAAGCAATTTTGTCTGAAAGCCCCCTAAGTCTACTTATGTCAAGTCAATCGGGCCCCAGGTGCTGTTTCCAAATGCATGTCACATTTCATAATTTTAATACATTGTAACAATATAACATTTACATTTACATTTAAGTCATTTAGCTGACGCTCTTATCCAGAGCGACTTACAATTTGGAAAGTTCATACATATTCATCCTGGTCCCCCCGTGGGGAATGAACCCACAACCCTGGCGTTGCAACAACCCAGCAGCAGGACCGCTACCTCCGCCTTTGTGCAAGAAGGAGCAGGAGGAGCACTGCCAGAGCCCTGCAAAATGACCTCCATAACAAAGCTGATAAGCAATATAATGGAAAATATCTTACCAGACTTGATAGATATCAACTGGTTTATTAAAGTTAGACAGAAATACACAAACAAACAAGATAGATTTATCAGTAATGGCTTTTGATGTCGAAATGGTTTTTGACGATCTTGAATGTTTTTTTTCTATTCAACATTTTGGAAGCTTTCAGCTTTGTAGCTGAAATAATACATGTAATAAAGACATTGGATAAATGTTCTACAGCTAAAATATACCTACATAATACATTATATGATGAAATTGCTTTAAAAAGGGGAACACGAGGGATGTCCCTTCTCCCTCCTCCTGTTTGTACTGGCAATTGAACTGCTTGCAGAAAGAATTAGACAGGACCCACATAACAGGTTTATAAGTATTGCAGATGATATACAGTGCATTTGGAAATAATTCAGACATTTTCCACATTTTTGATACGTTACAGCCTTATTCTAAAATTTAAAGAATAAGTGTGAAGAGCACAGGGCGCCAGTGGCGAATTTGCCAATCTTGGTGTTCTCTGGCAAATGCCAAACGTCCTGCACGGTGTTGGGCTGTAAGCACAACCCCCACCTGTGGACGTCGGGCCCTCATACCACCCTCATGGAGTCTGTTTCTGACCGTTTGAGCAGACACATGCACATTTGTGGCCTGCTGGAGGTCATTTTGCAGGGCTCTGGCAGTGCTCCTCCTGCTCCTTCTTGCACAAAGGCGGAGGTAGCGGTCCTGCTGCTGGGTTGTTGCCCTCCTACGGCCTCCTCCATGTCGCCTAATGTACTGGCCTGTCTCCTGGTAGCGCCTCCATGCTCTGGACACTACGCTGACAGACACAGCAAACCTTCTTGCCACAGCTCGCATTGATGTGCCATCCTGGATGAGCTGCACTACCTGAGCCACTTGTGTGGGTTGTAGACTCCGTCTCATGCTACCACTAGAGTGAGAGCACCACCAGCATTCAAAAGTGACCAAAACATCAGCCAGGAAGCATAGGAACTGAGAAGTGGTCTGTGGTCACCACCTGCAGAATCACTCCTTTATTGGGGGTGTCTTGCTAATTGCCTATAATTTCCACCTTTTGTCTATTCCATTTGCACAACAGCATGTGAAATTTATTGTCAATCAGTGTTGCTTCCTAAGTGGACAGTTTGATTTCACAGAAGTGTGATTGACTTGGAATTACATTGTGTTGTTTAAGTGTTCCCTTTATTTTTTTGAGCAGTGTAGTATTTATCCTTACACTCCATACACTGACCCCCTTCCCTTGCATGGATGTTGTCCCAGGAGGGGTTTTGAAATGCGTGCATGTATTTGGACGAGCATGGTCTCTTTTAGACCTGCTTTTATGCATTAATGCTCACACTGTCTGTGATGAGGGGGCAAATGATGGGGGCAATTATAGTAGCTCCCAAAAAAAGAACCAGCACCCATGGCAGATAATATAGCATGTCGTCAATCTTCCTCCTGCCCCTTTACAGCATGATGTGTGTGTCATGGAGAGAGTATGAGTGTTTGAGTCATTTCATAACAAAATCACTCTTGGCAAAGGTTCGCTGCAAAGGTTGAGCTCCGCAGACACCCACTGTAGTCTAGATATGGTCTCAATAAGACCAACGTTATTGGAGCTCTTGAATGGGCATGTCTGTGTCACCCAGATTTACAGGGGGCAAAGCCAATCATTACAAATTTCCTCAGCCAGAGATTGTGTTGGCCTTTATTTTTGTGTGGGTGTGCGCGTGGATGCGTCAAAGCGTCAGACTTTACAATTTAACTGCGCAGTTGCGAATCTACCAAGAGCTAGGGCGAATTATTGAATATTTTTACAGCCTGCCATCTGTCACCCAGACCACTGACTTTACCACCCCGTAAAACAACGTAGATATACAGACAGGACTTCACCAAGGCTATCCCTAACCCCAGGGTTCCTCATGTGTATTCTAATAACAGTAAATACAGTAACTAGGGTTGCAAAACTCCCAGTAATTTACCAAGGTTACTGGAATCTGGGTAATTTATACTTGTACAGTGCCTTCAAAGTATTCACACCCCTTGACTTTTTCCACATTTTGTTGTGTTACAAAGTGGGATTAAAATGGATTTAATAGATTTTTTTTGTCAATGATCTACACAAAATATTTGGAAATGTAAAATTATTTTATGGCAAATAAATCACGAATATATATTGATTAGACATCGTATTTAACCCCCTGAGTAAATACATGTTAGAAACACTTTTAACAGTGATTACAGCTGTGAGTTGGCGCCGGGGGGGGGGGGGGTGCCCGCCGTTTTATGGACTCCTGACCAGTTGTGCTGTTTATTTGTGTTTGTTGCTCTTAACATTTTTTCTTAACTTTACCACCACAAACCGACGCTAACACTAAAGATTGTACTCAACGAGCTGTATAAGGCCAGAAGCAAAGACGAACATGCTCACCCAGATGTGGTGCTCCTAGTGGCCGGGGACTTTAATGCAGGAAAACTGAAATCCTTTTTAACTAATTTCTATCAGCATGTCACATGTGCAGCTAGAGGGGGAAAAAATACCACTTTTTCTACCTGGGCTCCTGAGTGGCGCAGTGGTCTAAGATCTCAGTGCAAGAGGCATCACTGCACTACCTGGTTCAAATCCAGGCTGCATCACAGCCAGCTGTGAATGGAAGTCCCATGGGGTGGTGCATAATTGGGGTACGCTGGGGTAGGCCGTAATTGTAAATAAGACTTTGCTCTTAACTGATTTGCCTAGTTAAAGAAATTATTTAACACAGAGAGAGGATTACAAAGCTCTCCCTCACCCTCCATTTGGCAAATCTGACCATAACTCTATCCTGCTGATTCTTGCTTACAAGCAAAAACTCAAACAAGAGGTACCAGTAACCCGCTCAATACGGAAATGGTCCAATAAAGTGGATGCTAACATACAGGACTGTTTCGCTAGCACAGACTGAAATATCTTCTGGGATTTTTCCGATGATATTGAAGGATAAACCACATCAGTCACTGGCTTCATTAATGAGTGCATCGACGAAGTCATCCCCACAGTGACCATACGTATACATATCCCAACCAGAAGCCATAGATTACAGGCAACATCCGCACTGAGCTAAAGGCTAGAGCTTTGAAGAAGAGGGAAAGAGGGAAGAGGGAGCTTTGAAGAAGAGGGAAACTACTCTTGACTCTTTAAAAAATCCTGGTACGCCCTCTGTTGAACCATCAAACAGGCAAAACATCAATACAGGACGAAGATCGAATCGTACTACACCGGCTCTGATGTTCGTTGGATGTTTATTTTTTATTTCACCTTTATTTAACCAGGTAGGCCAGTTGAGAACAAGTTCTCATTTACAACTGTGACCTGGTCAAGATAAAGCAAAGCAGTTCGACAAAAACAACAACACAGAGTCAAACATGGGATAAACAAACGTACAGCCAATAACACAATAGAAAGTAAATATACTGTGTGTGCAAATTTAGTAAGATTAGGGAGGTAAGGCAATAAATAGGCGATAGAGGCAAAATAATTACAATTTAGCAATCAAACACTGGAGTAATAGATGTGCAGATGATGATGTGCAAGCAGGGATACTGGGGTGCAAAAGAGCAAAAATAAATAACAATATGGGGATGAGGTAATTGGGTGGGCTATTTACAGATGGGCTGTGTACAGGAGCAGTGATCGGTAATCTGTTTTGACAGCTGATACTTAAAGTTAGTGAGGGAGATATAAGTATCCAGCTTCAGTGATTTTTGCAATTCGATCCAGTCATTGGCCGCCTTTCCTTCCAGTTCTCTGCTGCCAAAGGAAGTGTTGGCTTTGGGGATGACCAGTGAAATATACCTGCTGGAGCGTGTGCTACGGGTGGGCGTTGCTAAGGTGACCAGTGAGCTGAGATAAGGCAGGGTTTTACCTAGCAAAGACTTATAGATGACCTGGAGCAAGTGGGTTTGGCGACAAATATGAAGCAAGTGCCAGCCAACAAGAGCATACAGGTCGCAGTGGTGGGTAGTATACAGGGCTTTGGTGACAAACTGGATGGCACTGTGATAGACTACATCCAATTTTCTTAGTAGAGTGTTGGAGGCTATTTTGTAAATGACATCACCGAAGTCAAGGATCGGTAGGATTGTCAGTTTTACGGTGGTATGTTTGGCAGCATGAGTGAAGGAGGCTTTGTTGCAAATTAGGAAGCCAATTCTAGATTTCATTTTGGATTTGAGTTGCTTAATGTGAGTCTGGATGGAGAGTTCACAGTCTAACCAGACACCTAAGTACTGGATTTGTAGTTGTTCACATATTGTAAGTCAGAACTGTCCAGAGTAGTGATGCTAGTCGGGCTGGCGGGTGCGGGCAGCGATCAGTTGAATTGCATGCATTTAGTTTTACTAGCATTTAAGAGCAGTTGGAGGCCACGGAGGAGTGTTGTATGGCATTGAAGCTCGTCTGGAGGTTTGTTAACACAGTGTCCAAAGACGGCCTGAGAATTGAACCCTGTGGCACCCCCATAGAGACTGCCAGAGGTCCTGACAGCAAGCCCTCCTATTTGACACACAGAACTCTATCTGAGAAGTGGTTGGTGAACCAGGCGAGGCAGTCATTTGAGAAACCAAGGCTATTGAGTCTGCCGCGGTGATTGACAGAGTTGAAAGCCTTGGCCAGGTCGATGAAGACGGCTGTATTGAACTGTCTTTAATCGATGGCGGTTACAATATAATTTAGGACCTTGAGCGTGGCTGAGGTGCACCCATGAACAGCTTGGAAACCAGATTGCATAGCGCAGAAGGTACGGTGGGATTCAAAATGGTCGTGATCTGTTTGATAACTTGGCTTTCGAAGACTTTAGAAAGGCAGGGCAGGATAGATATGGGTCTATAACAGTTTGTTCTAGAGTGTCTCCCCCTTTGAAGAGGGAGATGACAGCTGCAGCTTTCGAATCTTTAGGGATCTCAGACGATACAAAAGAGAGATTGAACAGGCTAGTAATAGGGGTTGAAACAGTTACGGTGGATCATTTTAGAAAGAGAGGGTCCAGATTGTCTTGCCCAGCTGATTTGTAGGGGTCCAGATTTTGCGGCTCTTTCAGAACATCAGCTATCTGGATTTCGGTGAAGGAGAAGTGGGGGTGGGGGGGGGGGTCTTGGGCAAGTTTTTGCAGGGGGTGCAGAGCTGTTGGTCGGGGTAGGGGTAGCCAGGTGGAAAGCGTGGCCAGCTGTAGAAAAATGCTTACTGAAGTTCTCGATTATCATAGATTTATCGGTGGTGACAGTGTTTCCTAGCCTCACTGCAGCAGGGAGGATTTGCTCTTATTCTCCATGGACTTTACTGTGTCCCAAAACTTTGGGGAATTTGTGCTACAAGATGCAAATTTCTGTTTGAAAAAGCTAGCCTTTGCTTTCCTTACTTCCATGAGTGTTGCAACTGAGGACAGACGATGTTTACGCGCTTCAGCACTCGGCGGTCCCGTTCTGCGAGGTTGTGTGGCCTACCACTTTGTGGCTGAGCCGTTGTTGCTCCTAGACGTTTCCACTTCACAATAACAAAACTTACAGTTACGGGCAGCTCTAGCAGGGCAGAAATGTGACACACTTACTTGTTGGAAGGTGGCATCCTATGATGGTGGCACGTTGAAAGTCACAGAGTTCTTCAGTAAGGCCATTCTACTGACAATGTTTGTCTCTGGAGATTGCATGGCTGTGTGCTCAATTTTATACACCTGTCAGCAACGCAAATTGCTGAAATAGCCGAATACACAAATTTGAAGGGGTGTCCACATATGTTTGGTGTGAAATTTGGGGAATAACTCTCAGATGAGCAAATCCTGTCTTGATCACTTGGTTGGTGAGCACATCAGCGGTGGAGCAGGAGCTCGATTGATTGCTCTGTCTCAAGGAAATAGTTGCAGTGTGTACCTAACTAGTTGGTTGTTTTGTCCTGTATCTACCAATGTAATACAGCCCAAGCTGCTTGCTATAGCTAGCTAGTCTGTCAGGCAAGAAAAGTTGTGTAGCAGTAAATTTGGCCTGCGCTTGCAAAGTGGCAACTTCAGCTGTCACTTTCACTAGCTAACCATACAGACAACCAGCTAACTAGCCACCTAAATGGAGATTAGAGTAATTTGTGTTTCTCTGTTGGGCTAAGGTCATGGTGTGTCATGTTTGCTCGGTACAGATATTCATAGGCTATACATCATCTTGTTTTCCTATTATTTGACATTGTCACTGTCATATTAGGGTAGATGCCCGTGCAGTGGAGTGTTAAGCGGAGCGACACAGGGGAACCCAAGAGCAGACTCAGGGATGAATGAACCAAAATATTTGTTACACAGGGAGATATGGAGTTCAGATCCGGGGACGCTCGGATGAGTTTTTAGAAAAACCAGATGTGGAGACTGAGGTTGGAGTTAGCTGAGTAGAACAGGGTAAATAGGTCCTGAGGGGAATCCAAGGTAGTGGTGGTGAGTAAAATCCAGAGCAAGGTAGTTGGGTGATGAGATGTGGAACGGGAAACAGGAGCCAGAGACAGAGCGGTGACTGCAATGAGAGGATAAACGTTGTCAGGCAGGGAAACAGGCACAGCAGAGAAACAGGATCTTGAATAATCATATATGGCTAGAATCATGAACTGACTGAGCAGAGATTACAGTCTGGAAGTGGCAGGACAGAGTATTTGTAGAGGTCTTTATTATGGAAAGAGTTGCAGCTGGTAGGGATCTGCTCTGACTCCAGCACACCTGTCTCCAACCATACAATCACAGAGAGGGAGGGAGAGAGAGTGTACAGGGGGAGTAACTGTAGGTCAAGAAGACACCAGAGGGCGTAGCTGGAGCAGATGTGACATGGAGCTCATATGATATTGAGTTGCAGTGATATTTGTTGACATAGCCAGCTAACAAGTTGCTTGTTTTGTCCTGTTTCTACCGATGCTTCGTAACTTAATCAACTATTATTGGCAAACTCTGTAGTCTGTCAGGCAAGAACATTTGAGTTGGAGGCAACATTGTTCTTTGTTCACGACGCTGTCTCTTGATCGTCACTCCCTCCCTACAAAGACAACCAGCTAACTATTCCCATCGAAATAGATGAAAAAATATTATAAACCTGTTTCTAAACATGTCGCCTTTGTAATATTTTACTTTCAACATCCTAAATAAACAATAGTTGATGTGTTGAATCTGTAAACCGTTGTGCCACATGCTTTGACGACTTACCATCTATGAAAAGTAATCTCACCATGGGTCTTGAAGTGTGTGTACCCTAAATAGCTTTTATGGTTATAATCTGACCCATCTATGAACATATTCATGAATGTCTTTTTGTGTACTCTATCTTGTCTGATTTTCCATGTCTGACATACAAATGCACACCATGAACTGAGAAACAATCTGGCCACTTAGGGCTTCATAAAATAGTTTTGATTGATTGAAAGTGCTGTATAGCTCATGACGATACTGTTTACTGTGTGTGTGTGGAATGAGAGACATGTAACTGTATCACACAATTTATTATGGAAACCCCTAAGAGATGATGATTAGGAATATAGTATGAGGAAGGCAGACAGTGTGAGAGGGAGAGAGAGATTATGTCCCTGACCACAGGTGTATCCTATTTGTTGCTCCGCTTGTCTCTCTCTCTCTCCCTCTGTTACTCTGTTCCTCTAGGTCAGTGTAAGCGAGGGATGTGATTTGGAGCGTGAGGGCTCAGCAGCAGAAAGAGGAGAGTGTAGGGAGAGAGGAAGAGGAGAGTGGAGGGAGAGGAGGAGAAACATGGAGAGGAGAAAGCAGAGAGAGAGGAGGAAGCACAGGGAGAACACAATGGAGTGCGTCTCTTCAGTCCAACTATTCACCTTTGTACCACATGGCCTGGTCCTAATGTTAATGTGGTAGAGGTTTTGGAGTTGTTTATAAAAGTGGTAGGAGTCCGTTTTTTCTCTTCAATCCGGTGTTTAACACCAACCTGTCCGCCACCATATTCAATTCATTGAATTGTTGTCAATGTAGGATACTATTTCTACATTTTGTGTTAGGCCCAGTCTGTACTAAATCTTATTGAGGGAAGTTGTCTCTAAATAGTTGTTTGCATTTTTACATTGACAACGATTCTTACTTCTGTAACAATCAAATAGCCTACTTTGTGTGGGTTTTGAAATACTTTCTGAATATAGTCCTCTGATCAGAATTTTGATTATTTTTTACAATATTTATATGAAAATAATATTTTTAAGTATAATATATTATACTTGGTACATTTTTAGTGAGTCATTTTGTTAATTTTACTACAATTTAAATACTCTAGGATGTTTGTTGTGTTGAGTGTTAATCTTTTTTTGATAGTGAGTGACTACACAAAGGAAGACAACATTTGTATAATTCCTATTGACATGAATGTAGTGTCATGTTAAAGAGGTTGTGCTCTTTAAAGCTAAGTTCATTTGTAATTGTTATTAGTTCTTTGTTTTTGAGCTATGTCTGTTTGTTTGAAATGTGTGAGGAAATTATCTTTATCTGGAAAATTCTCAGCAGCATTCTACACTGAACAAAAATATAAACACGACATGTAAAGTGTTGGTCCCATGTTCCATGAGCTGAAATAAAATATCCCAGAAATGTTCCATATGCACAAAAAGCGTATTTCACTCACATAGGCACACATTTGTGTACATCCCTGTTAGTGAGTATTTCTTTGTTGCCGAAATAAGAAGGTAATTAACAGCATGATCTTTATATAGGTGCACACCGGCCCAGGAGACATCTGGCTT
The DNA here is from genome assembly GCF_045679555.1 of Salvelinus alpinus. Taxonomy (NCBI): domain Eukaryota; kingdom Metazoa; phylum Chordata; class Actinopteri; order Salmoniformes; family Salmonidae; genus Salvelinus; species Salvelinus alpinus. Next base: position 5,724,059 of record NC_092118.1, on the reverse strand, counting down.
CTTCACCTGCAAGACCGTCTGAGACCAGCCACCAGGACAGCTGATGAAACTGTGTGTTTCCACAACCTAAGAAACCGTCTCGGGAAGCTCACCTGCGCACTCGTCGTCCTCACCGGGGTATTGACCTGACCGTAGTTCAGTGTTGTAACCGACTTCAGTGTGCAAATGTTCACCTTCGATGGACACTGGCACGCTGGAGACGTGTTGGGTGGTCAAGCAGTTTGCTGATGTCAACGTTGTGAACAAAGTGCCCCATTGTGGCGGTGGAGTTATGGGCAGGCATAAGCTACGGACAAGAAACACAACTGTATTTTATCTATGGCAATTTGAAATCATTGACATACCGTGACAAAATCCTGAGGCCCATTGTTGTGCCATTAATCCACTGCCATCACCTCAAGATTATTTGCACTATTGCCACACACCGCACACACACACACTAAAACACCACTCACACATAACTATTTTTAGTTTGTACAATTTACTTTATTGCACATCCCAGTATTTTTTAGAGTTCATAGTATAATCAAATCAGATCAAATCAAATTTTATTTGTCACATACACATGGTTAGCAGATGTTAATGCGAGTGTAGAGAAATGCTTGTGCTTCTAGTTCCGACAATGCAGTAATAACCAATAAGTAATCTAACCAAAAAATTCCACAACAGCTACCTTATCTTTTCTAGCTAGCGGAACCCCTCGACAACATTCCGCTGAAAAGGCAGCGCGGGAAATTCAAACATATTTTTTTGAAATATGTAACTTTCACACATTAACAAGTCCAATACAGCAAATGAAAGATAAACATCTTGTTAATCTACCCATCGTGTCCGATTTCAAAAAGGCTTTACAGCGAAAGCACAACATATGATTATGTTAGTTCAGAGCCAAGTCAAAAAACACAGCCATTTTCCAACCAAAGAGAGGTGTCACAAAAAGCAGAAATATAGATAAAATGAATCACTAACCTTTGACGATCTTCATCAGATGACACTCCCAGGACTCAATGTTACACAATTAATGTATGTTTTGTTCGATAAAGTTCATATTTATATCCAAAAACCTCTGTTTACATTGGCGCCATGTTCAGAAATGCCTTCAAAACATCCGGAGAAATTGCAGAGAGCCACATCAAAAAACAATGAGCGCAAAATCCAGGCGAAGAGTCAAGAGTTCCATTACAGTTTGTAGAAACATGTCAAACAATGTTTACAATCAATCCTTAGGGTCTTTTTATAATAAATCTTCAATAATATTCCAACCGGACAATAGCGTATTCATTACAGAGGAAAAAGAACGAACTCTGCGCCCACGTGACCGCGCAGTAAACAACTCATTAGCCCCAGCCTAGTCCACTTGTTGAAACTGTAATGGAACTCTTGACTCTTCGCCTGGATTTTGCGCTCATTGTTTTTTGATGTGGCTCTCTGCAATTTCTCCGGATGTTTTGAAGGCATTTCTGAACATGGCGCCAATGTAAACAGAGGTTTTATTCGACCCCCATTCCACAATAGAAGTCTCAAACAACTTTCTAAAGACTGTTGACATCTGCTGGAAGCCTTGGGATGTGCAATCTGGCCCCATAGACACAGCATATTGGATAGGCAATCACTTAAATGAAACTACAAACCTCAGATTTCCCACTTCCTGGTTGGATTTGTCTCAGGTTTTCGCCTGCCATATGAGTTATGTTATACTCACAGACATCATTCAAACAGTTTTGGAAAATTTGGAGTGTTTTCTATTACCTATATGCATATCATAGCTTCTGGACCTGGGTAACAAGCAGTTTACTCTGGGCACCGTATTCATCCAAGCTACTCAATACCGCCCCCCTTTCCCAAAGAAGTTACCTGTCTAGGACTGGGGCTCCGCTAGCAACAGCCAATGAAATTGCAGGGCGCCAAATTCAATGAACAGAAATTTCATAATTCAATTTTCTCAAACATACAAGTATTCGGCACCATTTTAAAGATAAAATTCTTGTTAATCCAACCACACCGTCCGATTTCAAAAAAGCTTTTCGGCGAATGCAGAACATATCATTATGTTAGGTCAGCAACTAGTCACAGAAAGCATACAGCGATTTTCCAAGCAAAGAAAGGAGTCACAAAAAGCAGAAATATTGATAAAATGAATCACTAACCTTTGATATTCTTCATCAGATGACACTCCCGGGACAATATGTTACACAATACATGTATGTTTTGTTCGATCAAGTTCATATTTATATTCAAAAACCTCAGGTTACATTTGGCTTTGCCTCCAAAACATCCCATGAATTTGCACAGAGCCAACTCAAATCACAGAAATACTCATAATAAACATTAATAAAACATACAAGTGTTATTCACAGATTTAAAGATATACTTATCCTTAATGCAACCGCTTTGTCAGATTTCAAAAAAAATTTACGGAAAAAGCAAATCATGCAATAATCTGAGTACGGCGCTCAGAGACCAACACAACCCAAGAAGATATCTGCCATTTTGGAGTCAACATAAGTCAGAAATGGCATTATAAATATTCACTTACCTTTGATGATCTTCGTCAGAATGCACTCCCAGGAATCCCAGTTCCACAATAAATGTTTGATTTGTTCCATAAAGTCCATCATTTATGTTCAAAATCCTCCTTTTGTTAGGGCGCTTAGTAAACAAATCTTAACTCACGAGGCGTGGGCAAGTCCAACGGAAATGTAGGACAAAAATTCAAAAAAGTTATGTTACTGGTCGTAGAAACATATCAAACAATGTTTAGAATCAATCTTTAGGATGTTTTTATCATAAATGTTCAATAATTTCCCAACCGGAGAATTGCTTTGTCTGTAGAAAAGCCATGGAACGAGAGATACTTCTCACATGAACAAGCGTCAGAGTTTGTGGCACTCTGCCAGACCACTGACTCAAAGACCCCTTATGAGCCCCTCCTTTACAATAGAAGTCTCAAACAAGTTTCTAAAGACGGTTGACAAATAGTGGAAGCCTTAGGAAGTGCAAAATGACCTCATAGACACTGTGTATTTGATAGGCCAAGCTTTGAAAAACTACAAACCTCAGATTTCCCACTTCTTGGTTGGATTTTTTCTCAAGTTTTCGCCTGCCATATGGGTTCTGTTATACTCACAGACATCATTCAAACAGTTTTAGAAACTTCAGAGTGTTTTCTATCCACATCTACTAATAATATGCATATATTAGCAACTGGGACTGAGTAGCAGGCCGTTTACTCTGGGCACGCTTTTCATCCAAACGTGAAAATGCTGCCCCCTATCCATAACAAGTTTAAACAATTCCCTAGGAAAGCAAATAACTTTACAGGGATTGGGTTGGCCAGATTGAAGTACTCGGCCAACCCACCTCGGTTCACTTTAACTCCGGATGAGAACCAGTGTTATAGATACAAGAATGGCACAGAGAACTTAGATGATTTTAATGGCTGAAAGGTAATCGTTAATGTGACTGACTTAGGTTTGGAGTACAGGAGAAAATTCTTAATCTCACAGCACCTATAACTGATGTAGGGTGGGCTCGTACCAGCAAAGGACGCATACGACAGAAACTACCAAAAAGGGTGGTTAGGAACTTGCACCCCGGGGTTACTGGTCCAACCAGTTTGAGTTAGTCATCAGAGGCCAGTTATAGGAGACTAAAGTAGGCACAGGAGGAGTTTTGACCAGGATGGGAGTCTAGATGGATGCTATTGGCATCCTCAGGGAAGTTCCAGATGAATTCAATAGGTGAAGGCTTTACCACTACTGTAACGGCTGTCATCCGAAGAGGAGGAGCAGGGATTGAACCAAGGTGCAGCGGGTTGTGAATACATAATGAATTTATTGACAAGATGAAAAAACGAACACGAACTACACTTGAAATGATACAAAATAACAAACGACGTAGACTGACCTAAACATGAGAACTTACATAGACACGAAGAACGCACGAACAGGAACAGACTACATACAAACCGAAACAGTCCCGTGTGGTACGAAATAACATACAGACACGGAAGACAACCACCCACAAACAAACAGTGTGAAAACACCTACCTTAATATGGCTCTCAATCAGAGGAAATGAAAACCACCTGCCTCTAATTGAGAGCCATATCAGGTCACCCTTAAACCAACATAGAAACAGAAAACATAGACTGCCCACCCAAACTCACGTCCTGACCAGCTAACACATACACAAACTAACAGAAAACAGGTCAGGAACGTGACAACTACATTATTAGTGGTTGACAATAAATGAAAATGTGGATTGGATTAATCTTGTCAATAGGGGGGCGCTGTTTTCACTTTGGAAAAAATCGTGCCCAAATTAAACGGCCTCGTACTCTGTTCTAGATCATACAATATGCATATTATTATTACTATTGGATAGAAAACACTCTGACGTTTCTAAAACTGTTTGAATTATATCTGTGAGTAAAACAGAACTCATTTGGCAGCAAACTTCCATACAAGAAGTGAAAAATCTGAAAACGAGGCTCTGTTTCAGGGCCTGCCTATTCAACTGGCTTTTATTTATCGATATATATGCACTTCATACGCCTTCCACTAGCTGTCAACAGGCAGTGGAAGGTTGAATGGGGTGTCTAGCTTGATCTGAGGCCGAATAAGAGCTTTTGGAGTGGCAGGTCCGGTATTTTGTTTGTTTTCGACGGCGCTCGGAGAACCTCGACATTGTCTTCTGAAGAGCTTTCGGTATACATGGCGAATTGCTCCGGCTCTGATTTTATTTGATACATATGAGAAAAACATCATAAAGTAGGATTTTTCAACCGAGTTTGATCAGTTTATTCAACGTTTATTGGGAATTTTTGAATTTTTCGTTCCATGCATCAAGAGATGATGGACACGTGAGCTCGACATGGCTAGCCAAAGTTGCTAATTCGACAGAAGAAAAGCACATTCTAAAACCAAACAACGATTTATTCTGGACCTAGGACTCCTTGCACAACATTCTGATGGAAGAACAGCAAAAAGTAAGAAAACATTTATGATGTTATTTCGTATTTCTGTGTTATATGTTGACTCCTATTCTCCGCCGTGTTGGTGAGCGCTGTCTCACAATAACGCATGCTGTATGTTGTGGTAAAGTTATTTTTTTTAAATCTAACACAGCGGTTGCATTAAGAACCAGTGTATCTTTCATTTGCCATACAACAAGTATTTTTATGTAAAGTTTATGATGAGTTCTTTGGTCAGATTAGGTGAGTGATTTAAAGATATGCCCTAGGGTAGGGGGCAGCATTCGGAATTTTGGATGAAATGCATGCCCAAATTAAACTGCCTGCTTCTCGGGCCCATAAGATATGATATGCATATAACTGGTAGATTAAAGGTTCCAAAACTGTTAAAATAGTGTCTGTCAGTATAACAGAACTGATTTGGCAGGCAAAAACCTGAGAAAAGTCCATTCAGGAAGTAGTTTTTTGGGGGGTTTTGTAGTTTTCTATTCAATGCCATTACAGCATCCATTGACTTCGGACTCAATTTGCAGTGTCTATGCCTTCCACTAGATGTCAACAGTCTTTAGAAATTGTTTCAGGCTTGTACTCTGAAAAATTAGGAAGTATGAGCAGTCTGAATGAGTGGACCCTAAAGTGTCACAGAGCTTTTTCATGCGTGAGACCCGAGAGTGCCTTTCTTGTTTACCTTTTAAATTGACGCCGATATTGTCCGGTTGAAATATTATCGATTATTTAGGCTAAAAACAACCTGAGGATTGAATATAAACTTTGTTTGACATGTTTCTATGAATGAACTTTACGGATACAATTAGGATTTTTTTGTCTTCCTGTTTTGACTGCGTTTGAGCCTGTGGATTACTGAAGAAAATGCGCGAACAAAACTGAGGTTTTGGGATATAAAGAGACTTTATCAAACAAAAGGAACATTTATTGAGTAAATGAATCTGCTGAGTGCAACCATATGAAGGTCATCAAAGGTAAGGGATTAATTGTATCTCTATTTCTGACTTGTGTAACTGTTCTACTTGGCTGGCTACTGTTTGTAATGATTTGTCTAGTGGGCTATGTTCTCAAATAATTGTAAGGTATGCTTTCGCCGTAAAGCATTTTTTTTAAATCTGACACCGTGGTTGGATTCACAAGAAGTTAATCTTTAAACCTATGTAAAATATGTTTTGTTTTCTGAATTTTTATAATGAGTATTTCTGTATTTGAATTTGGCGCCCAGCAGTTTCACTGGCTGTTGAAGAGGTGGGACGCTAACGTCTCACGTACCCAAGAGAGAGGTTAATGCAACCGTTGTGTCAGATTTTTAAAAAACTTTACGGAAAAAGCAAACCATGCAATAATCTGAGTACGGCGCTCAGAGACCATCACAACCCAATAAGATATCCGCCATGTTGGAGTCAACATAAGTCAGAAATAGCATTATAAATATTCACTTACCTTTGATGTTCTTCGTTAGAATGCACTCCCAGGAATCCCAGTTCCACAATAAATGTTTGATTTGTTCCATAAAGTTCCTAATTTATGTCCAAATACCTCCTTTTATTAGCGCGTTTGGTAAACAAATCGAAACTCACAACGCGCGTGAAAGTACGGACGAAAAGTCCAAAAAGTTATATTACAGGTCGTAGAAACATGTCAAACTAAGTATAGAATCAATTTTAGGATGTTTTTAACATAAATCTTCAATAATGTTTCAACCGGAGAATTCCTTTGTCTTCAGAAAAGCAATCTCTCATGTGAACGAGCATGGTCAGCTCGTGGCTGCTTGCAGACCTCTGACTCATTCCCTCTCATTCGGCCTCACTTCAAAGTAGAAGCATCAGACAAGGTTCTAAAGACTGTTGACATCTAGTGGAAGCCTTAGGAAGTGCAAGATGACACATATCCCACTGTATATTCAATAGGAGCTGAGTTGAAAAACTACAAACCTCAGATTTCCCACTTCATGGTTGGATTTTTTCTCAGGTTTTTGCCTGCCATATGAGTTCTGTTATACTCACAGACATCATTCAAACAGTTTTAGAAACTGCAGAGTGTTTTCTATCCAATATTACTAATAATATGCATATATTAGCATCTGGGACTGAGTAGCAGGCTGTTTACTCTGGGCACGCTTTTCATCCAAACGTGAAAATGCTGCCCCCTATCCATAAATTAACAAGTTTAACTGAGCTCGCTAACTAGGTTACCTATTGTAACCTATTGTATTTGGAACTTGGGACAGTGTTTGAGTGAGGTTCCATGTGCTCGCGCAGGTGCCTGAAAGCTATGACTGTGACAAGGGCTAACATATTGTGCTTTGTCTCTTCGTGTGCAGGTATGTCTTTAATTTTGTCCGAATGATGTTGTATATAATTTTACTTGTATTGTATGGTGTGCTTTTGTGCACTGAATGTGTGCACGCAGCACCTGTCATTTATTTTTGGTCTCTCTTGCCTGACCTTCAGCTAGCGAGGTGCCTGAGAGCTGTGACTGCGCCAAGGGCTAACATATTGTTTGTTTTCTGTTCTGCGCGCAGGGCAAATACAAATCCAACAAGCAGACCTCCAGTTGTGGCAGTGTCCTCATTAAATTACACAATGCAGAACGAACCACGCTACACCTAGAAGGCCAGCATTCCGGAGTCGCCTCTTCAATGTTGACGTTGAGACTGGTGTTTTGCGTGTAATATTTATTGAAACTGCCAGTTGAGGACTTGTGACGCGTTTGTTTCTCAAACTAGACACTCTAATGTTATTTTCCTCTTGCTCAGTTGTGCACCAGGGCTTCCCTCTCCTCTTTCTAATCTGGTTAGAGACAGTTTGCGCTGTTCTGTGAAGCGAGTATTACACAGCATTGTACCAGATCTTCCAGGCCTTAATTTCTCAGAACAAGAATAGACTGATGAGTTTCAGAAGAAAGTTCTTTGTTTCTGGCCATTTTGAGCCTGTAATCGACCCCACAAATGCTGATGTACCATATAAACTAGTCTAAAGAAGGCCAGTTTTACTGCTTCTTTAATGAGCACAACAGTTTCCAGCTGTGGTAACATAATTGCAAAAAATATTTTTTCATGATCAATTAGCCTTTTAAAATGATAAACTTGGATTAGCTAACACAACGTGCCATCAGTGATGGCTGCTGATGATGGGCCTCTGTACGTCTATGTAGATTTTCAATTTAAAAAATCAACCGTTTCCAGCTACAATAGTGATTTACTACATTAACAATGTCTAAACTGTATTTCAGATCAATTTGATGTTATTTTAATTGACATTTTTAAGTGACCCCAAACTTTTGAACGGTAGTGTACCCACAGGCAGACAGTACAGCCATGTCTAGGCAAATATTTTTCTAGTAAAACCTGCTCATCAGCTTTAGAGACGGAACTACAACAGTAACGTTAAATGGGTGCATGATAATTCCTTCTGTTTAGAGTCTTAGTGTATTTTGCACCATCATGCCTTTAATGACGTGATTGAAATGCATCGTCTGTCATAATCATAACCAATGTCAACAATCACATCATATATTTTTTTTTACAATGTCACCTAAATGACTCATGGTTTATAGTTGATGATGTCAGCTAACTAACCGTTACAGTACTTAGGTTTGCCAGCTAACAAGTTTAGTTACAAATGTGATGCATGCAAGTAGCAGGTGGGCTAACCATGTTAGCTACCTAGCCAACTCCAGTCAAGTACTTTGCTAACGTTAGCTATGTTTGTTGGTAAACCTAGCTAGCTATCTTGTAGTAGTTTGCTGTTTAGTAGCCTTATCTAGCCAACGTGTTAGGGCTGCGTAAGGTTCAACTGAGATAGGAACAATAACACAACTGAACTTGATTAAAATAATTGTTTAATTCAAAAGTTAATAAATGGCAAATGCATTTTTCGTATACAGTGATCCCTCGCCACTTCACGGTTCACTTATCGCGGATTCGCTATTTCGCGGATTTTCATAATGCATTTTTTTTTTTTTTTTGGTGCATTGTGCTCTGCATTCTGATTCGCTAAAAACTCACTCCCGCTTCTTGTATCAAAACATGCTACGAATTGTGCTATCATTTTGTCGTCTCGTGCAGTTATGTGTACGTACATAAAACAGCTTGGCAAATTTACATTAAGTTGGCCAAATTATCTTGTAATTTCGAACATCTCCTAAACCCATAATGTCGACGAAACGGCCTACACGTGAGTCACTGTATTTGTATACATGTAATAGTTGCTAATTGTAAAAAAAAAAAAAGTTTTCTATTTCGCGGATTTCACTTATCGCGGGTCATTTTCGGAACGTAACCCCCGCGATAAACGAGGGATTACTGTATACGGGTTCACTGCCCCACCCCGCAGGGTGGAACAAGGAACTGACTTGTTCCTGACAAAGATATTATAATATACTCATGACAGAGATAGTTCCCGCTTCCGAGCCGGCCTGTCAGAGTAGAGACTGGGCGTGGTTTAGACTCACCCAGCCTATCGTTGGTGTAGGCGCTTTAAGCCAGTCCTAGCCCCTTAGCGCATGTGATGTCCCGACGCTGTTGCTGTGTAGATTACGATCCCTCACCCCAAAGACTGAGGTCAGACAGCTCTGCAATATTGTCTGAGCTACTTGCACCTGTATACAAAGCCCACTGTTCTCGCTCAAGGCTAACCACAGCTTCCCAGCACACTTATCTGGGGCTAACTGTTACTTCCAGCACACACACACAGACACCCAGGCTCCCAGGCCAACAGTTGCTAATATTCAATCACATGTGTTATAGTATTGGGTTATAGTGCATAATTCAGAACCTCACAGATGATCTTCGTGTGTATAGTTTATCTATTATTGTCTATTGTACACCATAGTCAGCAGTCTCCTGATTCACCCCCCTCCCTCTACACCCCTCCTGTGCCTCTCTGCCCTTCTTAACACACACACATTTCACACTGCTGTTCATATCTTATGCCCTTGTACATTGTTGCATACAAAACACATTCTTTGGGTTGCACCCTAACAGTCAGGCTTCTGAGAATATTGTACAATGCAGGTTCACATGAGTCATAAATTCAAACTTTATTACATAAGATATTTTCTTGTTTATAGTTAGTTAAGCAAGCATGCTAAAAACCTTAAAGAACCCCACAAACGTAGCTAGCTAGTTATTTTTAAAAAGAGAAACTGTTTTATAATTGTGGTACACATCTCATATTATAGTTGTGTAGCTAGCTAGCTAGCTACGAAACCTAGCAATCAAAAACATGTCAAATCGATTCCTCCTCACTATAACACATTTTGTTAGCCAGCAAGACACAAGATTGGTTTTCAATAGCTTGATAGACTAAAGTTAGCTGGCTAGATGGATGCATGAAAAATAACTAATTTGTCATCTGCCCTCTTAGTCCGGCTGGCTGGTTTCTCCAATGGATCTTTGGGACTCTGAAGTATGTTCTCAATACCTCTCTGTCCATATGTGCACAAAAACAGCTGTCGTCTATGAAATATGCGATCATCTGTCATGCGTGCAGTGAACCTTCCCAGTAAAACCTGTCCGCAATCCCATTCATTGCAGCAAATACATTCTTTCTCTGTTGGCATAGCTGGATAATTACCACAAAGACCCCACCAATCAATATTTGCTCAAGGTTCACCAGGATCTACAGCGGGAGCACTGCTGCCGTCTATAGCTGAGTTGTAAATCTAACTCCCTCCGTCTCAAATACTCTTCACTATATTCTGGTTCATACAAGAATGGTCAATGTCACCAAGTAAAATAACCTAAAATAATATTAACCTAAAAAAATATTAACCGTCAAATGAATTTTCATGAGAGGAATCACTTGTCATTGCATTGCGTAATGTTAGCTAGCTAGCTAGCAGTCAGCTAGTTTGCCCAGAGGAATTTGTGTTGTGTAGCTTGCCTCCCTTTTCCAAAACCCCGCCTTGGGGGAGGGACAGGGCTACAGTAAGAAGCACTGCCTCACACTGAGTTGCATTCTTAAAGAAAATGGAAAATTTGTATTTATCAATGAATCTGCCGATAGGAACATCGCTAAAAGACGTTGAATGGCTTTATCAAACAAGGACAACCATATCTACACACACAAAAACATACAGTGTCTTGCAAAAGTATTCACCCCCTTGGCATTTTTCTTATTTTGTTGCCTTACAACCTGGAATTAAAATAGATTTTATGGGAGTTTGTATCATTTTATTTACAAAACATGTCTACCACTTTGAAGATGCAAAATATTTTTGGGGTAAAACAAACAAGAAATAAGACTAAAAAAGCGTGCATAACTCTTGGCACATCTAGCCACTGGGATTTTTGCCAATTCTTTAGGGCAAAACTGCTTCAGCTTCTTCAACTTGGACAGATTCTCAATTGGATTGAGGTCTGGGCTTTGACTAGTACATTCCAAGACATTTAAATGTTTCCCCTTAAACAACTTGAGTGTTGCTTGTCCTGCTGGAAGGTGAACCTCCGTCCAAGTCTCAAATCTCGGGATAACTGTAACACCTTTCCCTCAAGAAAGCTCTGGCACCCCAATGGTGGAACAAACTCCCTCACGACGCCAGGTCAGCGGAGTCAATCACCACCTTCCGGAGACACCTGAAACCCCACCTCTTTAAGGAATACCTAGGATAGGATAAAGTAATCCTTCTACCCCCCCCCCCTTAAAAGAGTTAGATGCACTATTGTAAAGTGGTTGTTCCACTGGATATCATAAGGTGAATGCACCAATTTGTAAGTCGCTCTGGATAAGAGCGTCTGCTAAATGACTTAAATGTAAATGTAAGAATTTTCCTGTATTTAGTGCCATCCATCATTCCTTCAATTCTGACCAGTTTCCCAGTCCCTTCCGATGAAAAACATCCCCACAGTATGATGCTGCCACCACCATGCTATATTGTGGGGATTGTGTTCTCGTGGTGTTGGGTTTGCGCCAGACAGTGTTTTCCTTGATGGGCAAAAAGCTAAATTTTAGTCTCATCTGACCAGAGTACCTTCTTCCATATGTTTGGGGAGTCTCCCACATGCATTTTGTCAAACACCAAATGTGTTTGCTTATTTATTTCTTTAAGCAATGGCTTTTTCTGGCCACTCTTCCGTAAAGCCCAGATCTGTGGAGAGTATGGCTTAAAGTGGTCCTATGGACAGATACTCCAATCTCCACTGTGGAGATTTGCAGCTCCGTCAGGGTTGTATTTGGTCTCTTTGTTGCCTCTCTGATTAATGCCCTCCATGCCTGGTCTGTGAATTTTGATGGGCGGCCCTCTCTTGGCAGGTTTGTTGTGGTGCCATATTCTTTCCATTTTTGAATAATGGATTTAATGGTGCTTCGTGGGATGTTCAAAGTTTTGGATATGTTTTTATAAACCAACCCTGATCTGTACTTCCCCAGATCTTTGTCCCTGACCTGTTTGGATAGCTCCTTGGTCTTCATGGTGACGCTTGCTTGGTGCTACACCTTGCTTATTGGTGTTGCAGACTCTGGGGCCTTTAAGAACAGGTGTATAAATATACTAAAATGATGTGACAGATCATGTGACACTTAAATAAAGTCCACATGTGTGCAATCTAACTAATTATGTGTCTTCTGAAGGTAATTGGTTGCACCAGATATTTTTAGGGGCTTCATAGCAAAGGGGGTGAATACATATGCATTCACCACTTTTCCTTTTTATTTATTTTTATATTTTCAAATAAGTAATTTTTTTCTTTTCACTTCACCAATTTATTTTGTGTATGTCGATTACATGAAATAAAAATTAAAATTTATTTTAGGTATAGGTTGTAAGGCAACAAAATAGAAAAACGCAAACGATTTAATCCTTTTGCAAGGCACCGTATAGTGTGATCAGTCTACCATAGAGCCTTCGCCAAATGCCACAAAGCAGGACTACATGTATTTTCAGATCTTGCCCCCCCATCAATACACTAGAAGCCGTCATAGGGTGTATCATTCAGCGGTTTGTGTCAAGAACTGCTATGCTGCTGGGTTTTTCGCATTAAACTGTTTCTAATGTGTGTATGTAACGCTTGTCGTCTGGAGGAGAAGAAGAGGACCAAGGTGCAGCGTGGTAAGTGTTCATATCATTTAATAAAATATGCAACACTAAACAAAACAACAAACACAACAAACGCACAGTCCTGAAAGGTGACACTAACACTAAACCGGAAACAACCACCCACAAACACAGGTGGGAACAGGCTACCTAAATATGATTCTCAATCAGAAACAATGATAGACAGCTGCCTCTGATTGAGAACCATATCAGGCCAAACACACATAAATACAGCACAAGGACAACATAGAACACCAGACATAGAATGCCCACCCAAACTCACGCCCTGACCAACCAAAACAGAGACATAAAAAGGATCTCTAAGGTCAGGACGTGACAGTGTATCAAGAATGGTCCACCACCTAAAGGACATCTCGACAATCTGACACACCTGTGGGAAGCATTGGCGTCAACATGGGCCAGCTTCCCTGTGGAACGCTTTCGAGTCCATGCCCAGTCGAATTGAGGCTATCAATATTGTGAAAATGTTCCTAATGTTTGTAATACTCTATATAGTCTATATCTGTAATCGGTAAGTTAGAACATTGGGGCAGAGTCTCTTGTTTATACCCATGTTATTTGGCGGCAGGCGGCTCTCTCTTATTTTACTCATTTGTCTTACGAGGCTGTCTGATCTGACGATGGAATCAGCCACTATGTCCTCACAGCATCAGATCGCCTGCATTATTATTTTTTCCCCTCTTCCTCCTTGTCTTTCCCTTCTACATTCTGCCAAAGGATCTGGCAAGGCAGCAAATTTCAATTTCAGCCCTGAACAGCAGAATATCAAAGACTGAGCTGGCTTGGGTGCTGCCGCCGCCACTGTCAGCACGATGGGTAAACCACCACAATGAGAAAACCAATCCTATGAATTTTTACAGATTGATCAAGGGTCTGGGAGGAGAGTGGGAGAAATAGGGGGATTAAACAATGTTCTGTGAGTGTGTGTGTGTGTGTGTGAGAGAGAGAGTCCCTGTGAGGCCCCCAGCCAAGAGAAGTTGCTTGCTTGTGTGTCTGTGGCGCCTTGTTGCTCCCTGCCTACATTAACCTTTGTGTGAGGATACACTTCAGAGGGGGGAGGGAGGAAAGTGGGTGGTAGTGATGGGGGGACATCTGGCCCTGCAACTCCTACTGATAAGAAATCACTTTCAATGAGATGTTACATACTGACCAGTGCCACTCTGCTTCGAGATTGCATCTCCCCACGATCTTAGAAATAACTCCCCTTTTCTCCCTGGAGAAGATGTTAAACAAAACAAAAACAAACAGCCAGAAATTATTCATGGTGCCCATTTCTGAGCACTGCAGATTTGACTAAATCATCATCACTGTCTTATAAGGCTGAAACAAATCAAGTAAATGTGAGAGAATGTTAATAAATAAAAAAATCCAAGCTAGTCTGCAATAACTACCTCCTTTGATTTGATATTACTTTGTGAAATTGTATTTCCTTATAGCCATTTTTATTTATAATATATTAGTGAAGGTGCCTATTTATGGGTCACTCTCATTAATGGTGAACGTACCCCCCTTTTTCACGATGGTGTCATGCCCCGACCCCCCAGAGCCTGAGTTAAATGAAACATTTGTAAAAGCAGCGGGGTCAAACACCAAGCCGAGTGGCACCCAGTCAATCGTCAAATGCAAACTGGGGTGACAGCACTTCATAATACACACAATTGCAGTGGACAGGTAGGTCTAGAAGAGCTAGAGCAAATCCATACTTTGACAGAGACCCTGGATGGATGTCAATATCTGTTAATCTCTGGAACCCCTGCCGGAAGGGATCTGAACTGTGACTGACCTCAACAACAGAGGGAAATGTGTCCCTATTAATAAAGGCCCACTCCATCAAAGGGGATATATTTGAAATGCTTTTAAGGTGAGGGGTCTTACTTAGGGAGGTAAGATAAATGGAAAAACAAAGGGACACCACTTAAAATAATGACATTGCTAAGGCTTCACGGCGAAAAACTATTTGTTCTCCAGTCAGGAGACTCCATTATTGCTATGCCTCTTTGTATCCGCTCGGCCCATTGTGCAGACGGAGACCTCAGAAAATGATGTCATTTTGCTGTCATGGTATTTTTCACACTAACTGATCAAATTTTGCCCTTTTAACTTTTTTTTTTCCAAAGAGAAAGGAAAAGTGTTCTTATACTGTAATTGTAGAAAAGGCCCATGGAGTTGGTGGAAGAATCCTTTAATTCATGGCAACTTGCTCAGCTGGGCCAGGGGCGCTTTAATTAGGTCAGGTGGGAATGTCAGACAGATCTCAACTCCAAAAAAGGAGGAAATCGCCATCGCCCGATCTCGCTGCTTTCTCTTCCTTAACTCCATCTAATCCAGAAGTTCTGTGCGCCCATGAATCCACCACAGACTACTCAGTAAATATACCACTTCGTGGTTAAAGGAATTCCTGTCTCAGTCTCATCCATTCCTCTGTCACCTGACCCGTGACCACCTGTTCAGCTTCACTGTCAGTCATCCTACCTGTCCAGCTACCCACACAGATTCCACTAATCTTTCAGTAATGATCCAACCTCGGTTCAAATAGTATGTGTTTGCTTGAGCAAGTGATGTGCATTCAACGTAGGCATGGTAGGCAGCAGGGGTTGTAACCAAAATAATTTTCCAATCGTTTCGTTCTCAACAGAACCATTATTCAATTCATTCCATTCCACTGTTACGAACCGGTTCTTTATAAACATCTGAAATCTTTTTTCTTTTTTTTTACATTTAAATTACTTCACCAATCATGTTGTGCAGATAGAGCAGCTTTCTATGGAGCGGGCAAGCTATAGCTCAGTGAGTTGTTTACCTGCATCATGGAAATACAAGAGTAGGGCGCGAGTTGCAACAATATTTTTTGCAGGTGGAGAGAGAGAGCAAGAGAGGGGGGAGGAGGCTTGAAGCGCTGGGCATCTTGTGATGAAATGCATTATATTTTGACTTTATTTATGATTTAGGTCACACAGTTTGCTTTTGATAACACAGATACATCAACAGCAGGCTGATACATTGTCGAACTTGGGGTAATTCTAGACACAACGTGGGTGTATGGCTATACATTCCAAAAAGTTTCATTCCAAAAAGTTGTCCCTTCCCTTGTGCCCTCACTCCCCTTCCCAAATCTGGTAAGAATGGACACAGTAGGTAACATAAACATGGTGGAGGTATTACATTGACATTTTAGCCATTTAGCAGACACCGTTATCCAAAGCGACTCACAATTAGTGCCTTCATCTTAAGATAGCTAGGTTAGACAACAATATATCACAATCGTAGCAAGTACATTTTCCCTCAATAAAGTATTTGTCAGCAAAGTCAGTGCTAATAGGAAAAGACAAGTGCCTTTTTTTTACGTTGGTGCGGCAATTCAGGGAGTAAAGGAAGTTGCTACCTTGCAAGAGAAGTTGGACACTCATATGGGATCAATTTGTGCTTGGACCGCATTCAGACTACGAGGGGCTAAAATGTGATGTGAACTTTTACATTTCGGAACTTGAGAGCTGTGGCTCAAAATGGCATCGCTCGAGGATCAAGATAGTTGCATTCATTTGAGTGTCACAGAGATTGTTATTAACTGGGAGGGAGGTGTCACAAATGCTTTCCTGCAAGAAATGCTTGCACTTGGTACTAGGCTTGGGCTGCATCCAGTCTTTCATATTGTCCTACCGTCCTTCTCTTATACCGGGATTTACAGTATCAACTTGTAGCGAAATCACATAGACGCTGTTAGCTAAATGCTAATGAGCGAAAACGAATGTTAACTAACTGCATAGACAGGCATAACAAAGGCATAGCTAGTAGCTACCGGATAGTCATTTTCAGTGAGTGTGGACAAGCGAAAATTAACAAGATACATTTAGCAAATGACTCACCAGCTACCGCTGTCTCCTGTTGTGCTCTTTACAAACAAAGACATGAATGGCTTAATTGTTTTGGGGAACTATGGTACGTTTCAAGATGTAAAATATGTAAAATAATGTGAAAGGTTAAATGAAGAACACAATCTATAAGGGCAACAGTACCAGACACTAGGCAGTCTCGAGGTCAGGCCAGGCAGGGGTCAGAAACCAGATCCGAGTCCAAAAACAGTACAAGGGGATAGTCAGAACAGGCAGAATGGTCAGGCAGGAGGGTTCTGAGTCAGGAGAGGCAAGGGTCGAAACCAGGAGGACTAAAAACAGAGACTGGGAAAAATAGGAGCAAGGAATAACACTGGTTGACTTGGCAAACAAGACAAACTGGCACAGAGAGACAGGAAACATAGGGATATATACACCGGGGATAATAAGCGTCACCTGGAGGGGATGCAGACAATCACAAGGACAGGTGAACCAGATAAGGATGTGACACAATCGGCTTAATCTCCTATCGTATTGCACAAGTTCATTTCAGATATTAACTTAAAAAGTACCTACAAATATTCAAATGTTTTTGAAAAACTTAAAATAAATAGTTTTGACAATATTGAGGTATTGAAAAACTATCATGTGGCTTTTTCCAAATACCTCGGTAAACGGTATATAAGGTATCCCGCCCAAGCCTACTTGGTACTACTCCGATTTAAATAGAGAGAATAGGCCCACAGGATCTAAAGCCAAAATGCAAGAACGACAACCCGCAGACCAACCTGCTGCAAACCAGTAACACAACAACACAGAGGAACAGGGACCTTTGCTCCCGCTTGCTGCAGTAAGGAGAAGGAAGTAGCTAGATAGTGTAGCCAAAATCAGGCCAGGGTGACAATTAAAGCATATTTATTGTAGGAATTTTGAGCAAACATTGACAACAATGCCATTAACGTCTACATATCTGTAAAAAAAAATGATAAAAATGACTCTGATAAATACAGAGTGACTCTGAACACGCTCACAAGTCCCAACTTCAACAGACAATTCTCGCTGAAGTTTCTAGCCACATTTAGACTGAACAAAACGATAACCTAAACTATAAACTACTAAGTGTTGTCACATGTTTCATTAGCTGAAATAAAAGATCCCAGAAATGTTCCATACTCACACAAACATGTTTTACAAAAAATCCTTCTTACAATTATTGGTAACATGCACCTGTTAACCGATTCACCCTCCCGGATCCGGGATCCTCCTCATTAAAAAAGCTGACTAGCATAGCATTTACATTTAAGTCATTTAGCAGACCTTCTTATCCAGAGCGACTTACAAATTGGTGCATTGACCATATGATATCCAGTGGAACAGCCACTTTACAATAGTGCATCTAACTCTTTTAAAGGGGGGGGGGGGGGTTAGGAGGATTACTTTATCCTATCCTAGGTATTCCTTAAAGAGGTGGGGTTTCAGGTGTCTCCGGAAGGTGGTGATTGACTCCGCTGACCTGGCGTCGTGAGGGAGTTTGTTCCACCATTGGGGTGCCAGAGCAGCGAACAGTTTTGACTGGGCTGAGCGGGAACTGTACTTCCTCAGAGGTAGGGAGGCGAGCAGGCCAGAGGTGGATGAACGCAGTGCCCTTGTTTGGGTGTAGGGCCTGATCCGAGCCTGAAGGTACGGAGGTGCCGTTCCCCTCACAGCTCCGTAGGCAAGCACCATGGTCTTGTAGCGGATGCGAGCTTCAACTGGAAGCCAGTGGAGAGAGCGGAGGAGCGGGGTGACGTGAGAGAACTTGGGAAGGTTGAACACCAGACGGGCTGCGGCGTTCTGGATGAGTTGTAGGGGTTTAATGGCACAGGCAGGGAGCCCAGCCAACAGCGAGTTGCAGTAATCCAGACGGGAGATGACAAGTGCCTGGATTAGGACCTGCGCCGCTTCCTGTGTGAGGCAGGGTCGTACTCTGCGAATGTTGTAGAGCATGAACCTACAGGAACGGGTCACCGCCTTGATGTTAGTTGAGAACGACAGGGTGTTGTCCGGGATCACGCCAAGGTTCTTAGCACTCTGGGAGGAGGACACAATGGAGTTGTCAACCGTGATGGCGAGATCATGGAACGGGCAGTCCTTCCCCGGGAGGAAGAGCAGCTCCGTCTTGCCGAGGTTCAGCTTGAGGTGGTGATCCGTCATCCACACTGATATGTCTGCCAGACATGCAGAGATGCGATTCACCACCTGGTTATCAGAAGGGGGAAAGGAGAAGATTAATTGTGTGTCGTCTGCATAGTAATGATAGGAGAGACCATGTGAGGATATGACAGAGCCAAGTGACTTGGTGTATAGCGAGAATAGGAGAGGGCCTAGAACAGAGCCCTGGGGGACACCAGTGGTGAGAGCACGTGGTGCGGAGACAGATTCTCGCCACGCCACCTGGTAGGAGCGACCTGTCAGTTAGGACGCAATCCAAGCGTGGGCCGCGCCGGAGATGCCCAACTCGGAGAGGGTGGAGAGGAGGATCTGATGGTTCACAGTATCAAAGGCAGCCGATAGGTCTAGAAGGATGAGAGCAGAGGAGAGAGAGTTAGCTTTAGCAGTGCGGAGCGCCTCTGTGACACAGAGAAGAGCACTCTCAGTTGAATGACTAGTCTTGAAACCTGACTGATTTGGATCAAGAAGGTCATTCTGAGAGAGATAGCAGGAGAGCTGGCCAAGGACGGCACGTTCAAGAGTTTTGGAGAGAAAAGAAAGAAGGGATACTGGTCTGTAGTTGTTGACATCGGAGGGATCGAGTGTAGGTTTTTTCAGAAGGGGTGCAACACTTAGCCTAGCCTAGCCCCACAGGGATATCATGTAATATAATTTCATGAAATCACAAGTCCAATACAGCAAATGAAAGATAAACGTCTTGTGAATCCAGCCATCATTTCCGATTTTTTAAATGTTTTACAGCGAAAACACAATATGTATTTATATTAGCTCACCACAATAGCCAAACACACAACGCCATGTTTTCACCGCCAACATAGCTTTCACAAAACCCACAAATAGAGATAAAATGTATCACTAACCTTTGAACGACTTCATCAGATGACAGTCTTATAAGATCATGTTATACAATACATTTATGTTTTGTTCGAAAATGTGCATATTTATAGGTATAAATCGTAGTTTTACATTGCAGCCACCGTCACAAATAGCACCAAAACACCCAGAATAATTACAGAGAGCAACGTGAAATACGTAAATACTCATCATAAAACATTTATGAAAAATACATGTTGTACAGCAAATGAAAGATAAACATCTTGTGAATCCAGCCAATATTTCCGATTCTTTAAGTGTTTTACAGCGAAAACACAATACATATTTATATTAGCTCAACACAATAGCCAAACACACAACGCCATTTATTCACCGCCAACATAGCTTTCACAAAACCCACAAATAGAGATAAAATTTATCACTAACCTTTGAACGACTTCATCAGATGACAGTCTTATAACATCATGTTATACAATACATTTATGTTTTGTTCGAAAATGTGCATATTTAGAGCTACAAATCGTGGTTTTACATTGTGAATACGTAGCCATGATGCACCAAATTGTCCGGAGAAATTTTGGACAGTCACGTAATCTAACCAAAAAACTCATCCTAAACTTTACTAAAAAATACATGTTGTACAGCAAATGAAAGATACACTGGTTCTTAATGCAACCGCTGTGTTAGATTTAAAAAAATAACTTTCGTACAACGTACAGCATGCAATATTGTGAGACAGCGCCCACCAATTCTCCGCCTTGTTGGAGCCAACATAAACCAGAAAAATACGAAATAACATCATAAATATTCTCTTACCTTTGATGATCTTCCATCAGAATGTAGTGCAAGGAGTCCTAGTTCCAGAATAAATCGTTGTTTTGTTTTAGAATGTCCATTTCTTCTGTCGAATTAGCAACTTTGGCTAGCCATGTGGAGCGCACATGTCCAAGAACTCTTGGCGCATGGAACGAAAAATTCCAAAATTCCCAATAAACGTCGAATAAACTGGTCAAACTCGGTTGAAAATCCATCTTTATGATGTTTTTCTCATATGTATCCAATAAAGTCCGAGCCGGAGCATTTCGTCGTGTATACCTAACGCATTTCAGAAGACAATGTGGGGTTCCCTGGTGCGCAGTTGAATACTGCCAAAAGGGCGGACCTGTCACTCCAAAAGCTCTCATTCGGTCTCACATCAAGCTAGACACCCCATTCAACATTCTACTGCCTGTTGACATCTAGTGGAAGGCGTATGAAGTGCATACAGATCCATAAATATAAGGCAATTGACACAGAGCCCCATTTTCAGAATTTTCACTTCCTGTTTGGAAGTTTGCTGCCAAATGAGTTCTGTTTTACTCACAGATATAATTCAAACAGTTTTAGAAACTTCAGAGTGTTTTCTATCCAATAGTAATAATAATATGCATATTGTATGATCTAGAACAGAGTACGAGGCCGTTTAATTTGGGCACAATTTTTCCCAAAGTGAAAATAGCGCCCCCTATTAAGAAGAAGTAAAGAAACTGACTGTTAAGGCTGCATGGATTGATGAGGAATGGAGCATAAAGAGTGGCTACTATTTCTTTCTGCACATCTGACTGGCTGCCTTACTGCAAATTGAGGAATTATGTGACAAAACAAAAATAAAAATAAACTGTATTATGAAGCCAATACTTTCAATGTGGGCAAAAAGACAAATTAAACTCCATCTTTTATTGAATCAGATGGCTTACTCACAAAACCATTTGATGTTGGCAATTATTTTAATGATTACTTCATTGGCAAAGTGGGCAAACTTAGGCAGGAAATGGCAACAACGAACAGTGAGATATCGTACTCATGCGTAAAAAAACTAATAATGAATGAAAAGCATTGTATATTTGAATTTTGTAAAGTTAGTGTGGGAGAGGTGGAAAATTATTGCTATCGATCAATGTTGACAAACTTCCTGGCATTGACGACTTAGATAGAAGTCAGCTATCATCCGCAGTAGCTTTCTATCTGTCATATCTTTAATCTGAGCCTAGAGGAAAGTCTTGGTCTGCAGGCCTGGAGGGAAGCCAAAGTCATTCCGCAACCCAAGAGTGGTAAAGCGGCCATTACTGGTTCTAACAGCAGACCTATCAGCTTGATGCCAGCTCTTAGCAATCTTCTGGAAAAAATGGTGTTTGACAAAATACAATGCTATTTCAGCAAGTTTATAGAGAAGGGCACTCAACATGTACTGCACTTACACAAATTACTGATGGTTGGTTGAAAGAAATTGATATTAAGAAGA
This sequence comes from Salvelinus alpinus, assembly GCF_045679555.1. Taxonomy (NCBI): domain Eukaryota; kingdom Metazoa; phylum Chordata; class Actinopteri; order Salmoniformes; family Salmonidae; genus Salvelinus; species Salvelinus alpinus. The sequence goes on along the minus strand of NC_092118.1, from coordinate 5,701,865 downwards.
TTGTGGGAGCTGTATCGTTAGATTTCAGTGCAGCCTTTGATATTATTAACCATAACCTGTTGTTGAGAAAACATATGTGTTATGGCTTTTCAACCTCTACCGAATCTATCTAATAGAACTCAGAGGGTTTTCTTTAATGGAAGCTTCTCTAATGTCAAAGACGTAAAGTGTAGTGTAGGCCAGGGCAGCTCTCTAGGCCCTTCACTCTTTTCTATTTTTACCAATGACCTGCCACTGGCATTAAACAAAGCATGTGTGTCCATGTATCATCAGCAACCACAGCTAATGAAGTCACAAACTCTTAACAACTAGTTGCAGTCCATTTGAGAATGGGTGGCCAGTAGTAAACTTAGTTAACTGGTCCTGAACATCTCTAAAGGTAACAGCATTGTATTTGGTACAAATCATTCCCTATGTTCAAGACCTCAGCTGAATCTGGCAATGAATGGTGGCTGTCAAACAAGTTGAGGAGACTAAATTACTTCATGTTACCTTAGATTGTAAACTGCCATGGTCAAAACATATAGATTCAATGGTTGTAAAAGATGGGGAGAGGTCTGTCCATAATAAAGCAATGCTCTGCTTTTTTGACACCACACTACACAATGCAAGTCCTCCAGGCTCTAGTTTTATCTTATCTTGATTATTGTCCAGTCAGATGGTCAAGTGCTGCAAAGAAAGACCTAGCAAAGCTGCAGCTGGCCCAGAACAGTGGCACTTCTTTTTCATCATTGTAATCAGTCTTAATATTAAGATTTATTATATATATTCGCTCAGGAAAGACTGACTGTGTCACTTCTTGTTTTTATAATTTATTTGTTTACAAAAATCTCTGAAACTGGAAATCAAATCAAATCAAATGTATTTATATAGCCCTTCTTACCTCAGCTGATATATCAAAGTGCTGTACAGAAACCCAGCCTAAAACCCCAAACAATGCAGGTGTAGAAGCACGGTGGCTAGGAAAAACTCCCTAGAAAGGCCAAAACCTAGGAAGAAACCTAGAGAGGAACCAGGCTATGAGGGGTGGCCAGTCCTCTTCTGGCTGTGCCGGGTGGAGATTATAACAGAACATGGCCAAGATGTTCAAATGTTCATAAAAGACCAGCATAGTCAAATAATAGTAATCACAGTGAACAGGTCAGGGATCCATAGCCGCAGGCAGAACAGTTGAAACTGGTGCAGCAAAATGGCCAGGTGGACTGGGGACAACAAGGAGTCATCATGCCAGGTAGTCCTGAGGCATGGTTCTAGGGCTCAGGTCTTCCGAGAGAGAGAAAGAGAGAATTAGAGAGAGCATACTTAAATTCACACAGGACACCGGATAAGACAGGAGAAATACTCCAGATATAACAGACTAAACTACTGCAGCATAAATACTGGAGGCTGAGACAGGAGGGGTCAGGAGACACTGTGGCCCCATCCGATGATACCTCCGGATAGGGCCAAACAGGCAGGATATAACCCCACCTACTTTGCCAAAGTACAGCCCCCACACCACTAGAGGGATAACTTCAACCACCAACTTACCATCCCGAGACAAGGCCGAGTATAGCCCACAAAGATCTCTGCCACGGCACAACCCAAGGGGGGCGCCAACCCAGACAGGAAGACCATGTCAGTAACACAACCCACTCAAGTGAGGCACCCCTCCTAGGGACGGCATGGAAGAGCACCAGTAAGCCAGTGACTCAGCCCTTAGGGTTGAGTCAGAGAATAGGGTTAGAGGCAGATAATCCCAGTGGAGAGAGGGGAACCGGCCAGGCAGAGACAGCAAGGGCGGTTCGTTGCTCCAGTGCCTTTCCGTTCACCTTCACACTCCTGGGCCAGACTACACTCAATCATATGACCTACTGAAGAGATGAGTCTTCACTAAAGACTTAAAGACCGAGTCTGCGTCTCTCACATGGGTAGGCAGACCATTCCATAAAAATGGAGCTCTATAGGAGTAAGCCCTGCCTCCAGCTGTTTGCTTAGATATTCTAGGGACAATTAGGAGGCCTGCGTCTTGTGACCATAGCATACGTGTAGGTATGTACGGCAAGACCAAATCGGAAAGATGGGTAGGAGCAAGCCCATGTAATGCTTTGTAGGTTAGCAGTACAACCTTGAAATCAGGCCTTGCCTTAACAGGAAGCCAGTGTAGGGAGGCTAGCACTGGAGTAATATGATCACATTTTTGGGATCTAGTCAGGATTCTAGCAGCCGTATTTCGCATTAACTGAAGTTTATTTAGTGCTTTATCCGGGTAGCCGGGAAGTAGAGCATTGCAGTAGTCTAACCTAGAAGTAACAAAAGCATGGATACATTTTTCTGCATCATTTTTGGACAGAAAATGTCAGATATTTGCAATATTACGTAAATGCAAAAAAGCTGTCCTTGAAACAGTCTTGATGTGTTCGTCAGAAGAGAGACGACTATACAACCATCAAGATTAATTGTCAGATTCAACAGAAGATCTCTTTTGTTTCTTGGGACCTAGAACAAGCATCTCTGTTTTGTCTGAGTTTAAAAGTAGAACGTTTGCAGCCATCCACTTTCCTTATGTCTGAAACACAGGCTTCTAGCGAGGGCAATTTTGGGGCTTCACCATGTTTCATTGAAATGTACAGCTGTGTGTCATCCACATAGCAGTGAAAGTTAACATTATGATTTTGAATGACATCCCCCAAGAGGTAAAATATATTGTGACAACAATAGTGGTCCTAAAACGGAACCTTGAGGAACGCCGAAATTTACAGTTGATTTGTCAGAGGACAAACCATTCACAGAGACAAACTGATATCTTTCCGACAGATAAGATCTTAACCAGGCCAGAACTTGTCCGTGTAGACCAATTTGGGTTTCCAATCTCTCCAAAAGAATGTGGTGATCAACGGTATCAAAAGCAGCACTAAGGTCTAGGAGCACGAGGACAGAAGCAGAACCTCGGTCTGAGACCCCGTAACGGCGTCTCAGACCCCGTAACGGGAGGAGTAGAGACCAGAGAATTCTCGGCCTCTGACTCGCTGCTTAATGGGGAGAACCGGTTGAAAGTTTCTGTCGGCTGAATGAGCGTCACCGGTTGAGCATTCCTACAGCATTTCCCTCCAGAATCCAAGAGAAAGTTGTCCGGCTGCGGGGACCATGCGAGGGGATTTATACCACTCTCTGTACTTACTGGTGGCACAGACGCTGTTTCATCCTTTCCTACACTGAAATTACCCCTGCCTAACGATTGCGTCTGAAGCTGGGCTTGCAGCACAGCTATCCTCGCCGTAAGGCGATCGTTCTCCTGTATATTATGAGTACAGTGACTGCAATTAGAAGGCATCATGTTAATGTTACTACTTAGCTTCGGCTGTTAGAGGTCCTGACGAACCATGTCCAGATAAAGATGAATGAAAAAAAGTTGAGTGAGGGAAAAACTAAAAATATAAACGTAATAAAAATGTAAGAACCATAAAGTTGTCAGGTAGCAAAGTAAGGTTAGCAACAAAATGCACAGCAGCACGTAAACAAGTCTGCAAGTTGTGACCGGAAATGACATGTAAACAGCATGCTATGTTAAAGCAGTAAAGGGGTGACCGACTCCAATCTCTTTGAGCTAGCGTCCAACCTCGACAACATCTGGTGAAATTGCAGAGCGCGAAATTCAAAATACAAAAATTGTAATATTAAACATTCATGAAAATACAAGTGTCTTACATCGTTTAAAAGCTTAACTTACATCGTTTAAAAGCTTAATCGTTTAAAAACTTGTTAATCCAATCGCGCTGTCAGATTTCAAAAAGGCTTTACGGCGAAAGCATACCATGCGATTATCTGAGGACAGCGCCCTGCATACACCAGCATAAAAAAAAACATTTTTCAAACCAGCAGAGGCATCACAAAAGTCAGAAATAGCAATAAAATGAATCACTTACCTTTGAAGATGTTCCTCTGTTTGCAATCCCAAGGGTCCCAGCTACACAACAAATGTTCGTACTTCTTTATATCCCAAAAAAGTTTGGGTGCTTTTGATTCAGTAATCCACCGTTCAACTCGTTCAACATGCAGACAAAGGAATCCCAAAAGTTACTGGTAAACTTCGTTCAAACAACGTTTCTAATCATTCCTCAGGTACCCTAATATGTAAATAAACGATCAAATTTGTGACAGAATGTAGTATGTTCAATACTGGAGATAAATAACGAAGTGCGCGCCCTCATCCACGTCCGCCACAAGACTACAGTCCAAATGAGAGCCATCTTAAAACTACAAATTCCAGCAATTTTTTTAAAAAACAAGCCTGAAACCTTTTCTAAAGACTGTTGACATCCAGTGGAAGCCATAGGAACTGCAGTCTCGGAGGAATTCCTTTGAATATCCCATAGACAAGCAATGGAATGGCCTTTGTTCTCCAAAAAAAAAAAATCTGGATGGATTCTCCTTGGGTTTTCGCCTGCCATATCAGTTCTGTCACACTCACAGACATTATTTTAACAGTTTTAGAAACTGATTTCTATTACATGCATATCCTAGCTTCTACATGCATATCCTAGCTTCTGGGCCAGAGTAACAGGCAGTTTACTTTGGGCACGTCAGTCATCCGAACTTCTGAATACTGCCCCCTAGCCTGAAGAAGTTAATGATTTTGGAATGAGATGTTTGACGAGCAGGTGTCCACATACACTACATGACCAAAGGTATCTACCTCAATTACCCTGTTCCCCTGCAGATCAACTTGATACTGGTACCCCATGTATATAGCCAAGTTATCATTTCTCATTGTGTATTTATTCCTTGTGTTATTATTTTTATATTAATTCTCATCATGTTCTCTGTGTATTGTTGAGAAGGACCTGTAAGTAATGGTTTTACTGTTAGTCTACACCTGTTGTTTACGAAGCAAGTTAAATATTTATTTTTACTTTGTGATTTATTGTTTCCACTCTGTCTTGGTGTTTGCCTGTGTCCACATACTCCCTTGCTCCCTTTGCTGCAACTTCATTGCAGTACATGTTTATCTATCCAGTTCATGATGGCGTAAACTGCCTTTTCACCACTTTTTCATTGAAATGCCTGCAGGTATTTGTTTTAACCTGTTTGACCTGAAGATGTGTTGTTAACTTCTTGAGAATACAGGGGGTGCTATTTTCCCATTAGCATTATTTGCTCTACAGATTAAACTGCCTCTTATTCAATTATTGCTCTTACTATATGCATATAAATAATACCATTGGAAAGAAAACAATCTCTGGTTTCTAAAACCGTTTCAATTTTGTCTCTGAGTGATACAGAAGTCATTTCACAGCACTTTCCATGACCAAGAACATAAAATCAAGATGTGTTATGCTGGCTTCAAAGCTCTGCCTATATATGGTCGTGCCCCCTATGACCAGAAACACACTTCATTCGCCTTCCTCTGGTTGTCAAGAGGACGTCAGAGGAGAAATTTTTTGTTTATCTGGGACTGACGTGAAATAGGACCCATTTCTTTGGCGTGACCGAAAACTTCCGGTTTACTGAATCGCTCGAATTTGAGCTGCGATTGTGTACTGTTTTGCTGGCGTTATGTATGAAAACTATCTCCGTGTCGAATTTTGTTTGATACATGTGACCATATCATCGTAATGTATGTTTTTTCAATATAGTTTAATCAGATTATTTGAATTTTTCCGGGAGTTTTGCGGTGTTCCGTTGTCGGATTGTATTTACGTTTGAGAAATCCGTGCCACTCGACCGGTACCTGTGCTAAATGGAGTGGGCAAGGAACAATTCTGAACGGAACCAACGACTCATCTTGACAAAGGACACTTTGATCAACATTCTGATGAAAGATCAGCCATAGTAAGACCCAATTTACGATGTTATATCATATCTGTTGTGCATGTGAACTGGCCGTGGGCGCCTAGCCGAATCTGCCTGGTATAGCTATGCTAATTTAGCGCTACATTTTGTTTTCGTTATAAAACATTTCATAAATCTGAAATATTGTTTGGATTCACCAGATGTTGGGCTTTCAATATCTGTACGCTGTGTATTTTTCTGAAATGTTTTAAAATGAGTAATTAGTTATATGACGTTGGTCTCTGTAATTGTTCTGGCTTGGTCGGCACCTTTTCAGATTGCAGCTGCAATGTAGAACTGTGATTTATACCTGAAAAATGCACATAAAAAAAAAAAAAACTATGCAATTCCATAAATATGTTATCAGACTGTCATCTTATGAAGTTGTTTCTTGGTTAGTGGCTATATATATTTTTATTTCGTCGAATTAGTGATAGCTACTGACGCAGGAAAAGGCTGTTGGGAGTAAAAATATCGTGTCCTTTGCTAACGTGGTTAGCTAATAGATTTACATAGTGTCTTCCCTGTAAAACATTTAAAAAATCTGAAATGGTGGCTTTATTCACAAGACCTGTATCTTTCATCTGGTGTCTTAGACTTGTGATTTAATGATATTTAGATGCTACAAGTTACTTGTGACGCTATGCTAGCTATGCTACTCAGTGGGGTGGGGGGTGGGGGGTGCTACCGGATCAGGGTTGGTGACTCGTGAGAAGTTAAACAAATAAAAATATGCTGGAGAAATCCCAAGAAGGCTACATGAAAGTAAAAAATATCACACAAACTACTTTTTGTAATAAAAGTTTCTAATAAAATTACAGTGACAACCTGTAATTTGTATTTCATGTAATGGACATACACAAAATAGTCCAAATTGGTGAAGTGAAATGTAAAAAAAAAACTTGTTTAAAACATTTTTTTAAATGAAAAGTGCTGCGTGCATATGTATTCATCCCTTGCTATGAAGCCGCTAAATAACATATGGTGCAACCAATTACCTTCAGAAGTCACATACTTAGTTAAATAAAGTCCACATGTGTGCAATCTAAGTGTAGAATGATCAGTCACATGATCTCAGTATATATACACACCTGTTTTGAAAGGTCCCAGAGTCTACAACACCACTAAGCAAGGGGTAGCACCAAGCAAGCAGCACCATAAAGACCAAGGAGCTCTCCAAAAAGGTCAGGGACAAAGTTCTGGAGAAGTACAGATCAGGGTTGGGTCATAAAAAAATATCTGAAACTTCGACCATCCCACGGAGCACCATTATTCAAAAATGGAAAGAATAGAGAGGACCACCCACCAAATCTCACGGACTAGGTAAGGAGGGCATTAATTAGAGAGGCAACAAAGAGACCAAAGATAACCCTGAAGGAGCTGCAAAGCTCTACAGCGGAGATTGGAGTATCTGTCCATAGGACCACTTTAAGCCGTACACTCCACAGAGCTGGGTTTTCCAGAAAAAAAGTAATTGCTTAAAGAAATAAATAAGCAAACACATTTGGTGTTTGTCAAAAGGCATGTGGGAGACTCCCCAAACATATGGAAGAAGGTTCTCTGGTCAGATGAGTCTAAAATGTAGCTTTTTGGCCATAAAGGAAAACGCTATGTCTGGCGCAAACCCAACACATCACCCCGAGAACACTACCCACACAGTGGAGAAAGGTGGTGGCAGCAGCATGCTGCTGGCATGTTTTTCATCGGCAAGGACTGGGAAACTGGTCAGAATTGATGGAATGATGGATACCGCTAAATACAGGGAAATTCTTGAGGGAAACTTGTTTCAGTTATCCAGAGATTTGAGACTGGGACGGAGGTTCACCTTCCAGCAGGACAATGACCCTAAGCATACTGCTAAAGCAACACTCAAGTTGTTTAACTTCTAGTTCCTCCCAAACCCGGATCCGGGAGCACCCCCCACAGTAAAAAGCTGACTAGCATAGCCTAGCATAGCGTCACAAGTAAATACTAGCATCTAAATATCATTAAATCACAAGTCCAAGACACCAGATGAAAGATACACTTCTTGTGAATCCAGCCATCATTTCTGATTTTTAAAATGTTTTACAGGGAAGACACAATATGTAAATCTATTAGCTAACCACGTTAGCAAAAGACACCACTTTTTTTACTCCATCAGTAGCTATGACAAATTCGACCAAATAAAGATATAAATAGCCACTAACCAAGAAACAACTTCATCAGATGACAGTCTGATAACATATTTATTGTATAGCATATGTTTTTTTAGAAAAATTTGCATATTTCAGGTATAAATCACAGTTCTACATTGCAGCTGCAATCTGAAATAGCGTCGATGCAGGCAGAATAATTACAGAGACCAACGTCAAATACCTAATTACTCATCATAAAACATTTCTGAAAAATACACAGCGTACAGCAAATGAAAGCCCAACATCTTGTGAATCCAGCCAATATGTGTCAGGACCCGGTGAGAGAAACAGTCACTAATAGTCGGCAGAACCCAGAAGATGAGGCAGACTCAGCAGTACTAGAGATGGTGGTTTAATAAAAGGACAAGATCTTCAGGCAAAGAATGTAAATCCACCACGTCCAAAAATAAAGCCAAGAGGCACAAAATGGATATCCTCCAAAATACAAAGAAACTCCACAAAGTGGGAAAAACAGCAGGGAAAAACAAACCTCAAAAGACTACTCAAAAATACACAAGCACTAAACCAGAGAACCTCTGGAAAATCCAATAAGAGAAATATATGTTCACAACAAGGCTGGGGCTGGGTGCTAACATACAAACACTGAGCAAAGAACTGAGGAACACACAGGGTTTAAATACTAACAAGGGAACGACACACAGGTGCAAACAATAATTGGAGCAAGGAAAAAACAAAAGGTACAAAAAAAGGTGCAATGGGGACATCTAGTGACCAAAACCTGAACAGTCCTGGCCAAAACCTGACAATGTCAGATTTTTTAAGTGTTTTACAGCGAAAACACAATATAGCATTATATTAGCTTACCCCAATAGCCAGAAACACAACCGCATTTACCAGCAGCAAATGTTAGCGATCGTAACAATCCAGCAAAAGATATATAATTGGACTAACCTTGATATACTTCATCAGATGACAGTCCTGTAACATCATATTACACAATGCATATAGGTTTTGTTCGAAAATGTGCATATTTAGCAGCACAAATCGTGGTTATACAATGTGAACAGTAGCAACAGTTCATGCATTCTGGCCGGCGCCATCTTGGAGAGGCACCTAATCTAATTGATAAATAATCGTAAACTTGACTAAAAAATAAAGGTTGGACAGCAAATGAAAGATGCATTAGTTACTAATGCAACCGCTGAGTTAGATTTTTAAAATTAACGTTACTAGACATACAGTGTGCGTTACAGCCAGACTAGTGCCGCAATTAATGGCGGACAAATCCGTTTACATTTTTCCACATAAATACGGAATAACATCATAAATAGCTCTTACTTTTGGACAAGCTTCCTTCAGAATCTTGGGCAAGTTGTCCTTTGTCCAAAAGAATCGTTGCTCGGTTGTAAAACGTCGTCTTCAACTTTGGAACTAGCAGCTAACAATAGCTATGTGGCGCAGACATGCCCAAATCCTCAAAACGCAATACTAAGGAAATTCCGAAAATAGCAATATACTCGCATAAACTGATATAACTCGGTTTAAAATAACTTCGTTATGATGTTTCCAACACCTATATCGAATTAAATTACAGACGGATATATCTAAGGCCGATAACTGAGCGTTTCAAAATGCCATCCTGAGGTCTTGCTTTGCGTCATGACGAACGTCAAAAAGAGAGCTCCCTTCGTTCCTTGTGGCTTTATAAGGTCTGAGATCTGCGTAGAAACTCCATTCCAATTCTCATTGGTTACTGACATCCAGGGGAAGGCGGGTTCATGTCGACCCATAGGATACATACAGAGCTTTAAACTGATCTGAGAACAGAGCCTCGTTTTCAGACCTTCGCAGTTCCTGTCATGAATTTCGCTGCAGAAAGAGTTCTGTTTCACCCACAGACATAATTCAAAATGTTTTAGAAACTAGAGATTGTTTTCTATCCAATAGTAATAATAATATGCATATTGTACGAGCAAGAATTGAGTACGAGGCAGTTTAATTTGGGAACGATAAATGGTAACGTTGAAACAGCACCCCCTATATTGAGAAAAGGTTAACCTCTACTAACATACATCTTGAATAACGTTCCAACCGGAGAATTAGATTGACTTCAGAAGAGCGGTGGAACGGAGGTCCTCCTCATGTGAATGCGCATGTGAAAGCATGGTCAGCTCGTGGCAGACCTGACTAATTCCTGTCTCCTTCGGCCCCCCTTCACATTAGTCATCAGACAAAGTTCTATTGACTGTTGACATCTAGTGGAAGCCGTAGGAAGTGAAAACTCATCAATATCTCGCTGTAATTTCAATGAGAGCTTGGTTGAAAATTTGCCACCTCGGAGTTCTGTTATACTCACAGACACAATTCAAACAGTTTTAGAAACTTCAGAGTGTTTTCTATCCAATACGAATAATAATATGCATATATTAGTAACTGGGACTGAGGAGCAGGCAGTTTACTATGGGCACCTCTGTGCACCTTTCATCCAAGCTACTCAATACTGCCCCTGCAGCCATAAGAAGTTAACTTACTAGCCACCCAAACTTCCGCCCCAATCATCCCCTGTAACATTAATGCCTTGGTTTTTGGCACTCCATAGAATACACTGATATCGGTACTGCCAGAATCTGCAACTAACACTCCGTAGGACTGACCCTTGATCCCTCCATCATACCATCTACACTGATGGATGTATGTCTCTGTCACTAGTTCAGCCCCTAAATGAGTCTGTAAGTATGCTTTCATCTGCTCATATGCATCTTCTTCCCCCTTTCGCTTAACAGTAAGAATAGTTTGGTTCCCATATTCCCCCCCTTAGGATTTTGGCCAGAGTATAATTACCCCAACAAACTATCTTTCCCCAGGTTCGTGGTCTACCGGTGTCTAAAACTTTCCCTGACCACTTCACTCCTCTAGTTGCTGTACTAAAGAGCAATACTGATGAATACAACCTCCTTTTATGAGATAGCACTTCCCCCACACTATCCTTTGCTACTCCATTGTCAGCAATGGTTGTGTCCACAATATCAACCTCCTGAAATGTTTTGAGTTCTGGTAGCATTAATCTGAAGGTTATCGACTGAGCTTCAGCTGATCTTGAACCCTGGCACATGACATCTACCGTATCTGTGGCAACAGAGAAAATCTAGTTTCATTCTGTAAACTCTCAGTATTATTACGTTCCTTCCACACTCCTGTCTGTAATAAAAACACACCTTGTTTAGAACAACCTACGTCCAATGTGCTAGTTCTGTTATCAAGTGGCTCCACCCATATCACCACACCTTTATGATTAGTGGACCTGTCTAGTATCCGTAGCGTTAGTATCGACTTTACCCCAATGCATTCTCGTGTCTTCATATTTCGCAACCCATTCTATGCTAATAGTCAATCTATCGTCTTTACATGGTTCATTAACCATCAAAGCAACCGACACTAATACTGTGGCCGTTAAAATAGCTCCCCGACCCAAGCCAACTGCTTGTCTACAGTGGACCCTAGTCTTCCTCTCTTGCTGTAGCTCTGCTTCAACTGCCATGGCAACTTCTAGCTCACCCGTCATGCTGCGGGATCTCGCTTCACGTGAGAAGTGTGAACCCACCGAGGAGAGGCTGTGGTCTTTACCGCTGCGGGTGCTGTAAGTAGTACGGTGTGTGGTCCTGAACAACGCCGTCCCAACAACCCCGCCTGGTAGATCTTGATGTACACTCGATCTCCAGGAGTCAGCCCGTGCTCTCGGTTATCTACTGGCGCCTATCCCTCGTGTGCTGCTTACACCTGGGAATATACACACTGCAACGCATGGGTCATTTTCTGACAATATGACAACATCGATTTTTCCATTATTGCCAAATCACTAACTTGTAATATGTCAATAACAGCCCCTGTTACCCTCATTGGTCTGCCAGTCACCGCTTTGTGTGGCGTGAATCCGGTAGTGGCGTTAGTTGACGCCCTCATTGACCTCAGTACCACGGGTAAATTCGTAACCCAGTCTTTCCCTTCGGTGCTTAAAGTCTTGGCCAATTTCTCCTTCATTGAACGATTTTGACGCTCCGTAATCCCTGCCGCTTGCGGCCTATATACGGACAATGAAAAGCATGGGAGAATCCCAAAGCCTTACATACCGCTTGTAGCACTTTAGAATTGAAATGCGTTCCTTGATCGGAATCTAATGTCCGAAATAAGCCCCGTCTCGGTATCACTTCCTTCAACAAAGTTTGTGCCACAAAGGTCGCTGACGCTGTGGAAGCAAATACTTCCGTCCATCTTGAAAATCTGTCCACCACAACCAATGCATGAGTCTTCCCCCTGCTTCGAAGGAGTGGCCCTATAAAGTCTATCTGCAATGATGTGAATGGTTCTTCCGGCAGGGGTTTCTGTCGGGTATGAATAGGCATTGTAGGTGCAATATTATGTTGGGCACATATCACACACCCAGTCCCGCAATGTTCCTAACACACCCTTTCCCCACCACGTCGTCTTGAACTGAGAGTACATGTTCACAGCCGATTGATGAGTTGGTCCATGATACATTTCAGAAAGAATAACATGTATCCCACTTGGCGCCATGGGCCTTCCAGTGGTAGGATTATACCTCAACCGTTCAATGTCTACTTGACACCCCTGTTCTAACCACTCCCACATTTCTTTCTTGTTAGTTTGCTGCTGTAAATCTTTTAGACTCACAATCCCAGCCTTCTTATTCACAATATTTACATGTGGTTCTTTAACTCCCATGTTGTCCATCTTGCACTAGTAACATGTTGTGCTTTCGTGCTGTTCACTCCTCTTGCTACTGTGTGTGGAACATACAAATCAATTTTTTTGACCCATTGTAATGGAAGCTGATTAATGCAACACCATTTCTGTCGCCTTGTACAGCCCTAAGGCACGGTGGCATTCTTCTTGCCACCGAGTCTAGCGATATACTCCAGTACATTACTGGTCTTACTCTACCCCCATGGTTTTGTGTCACCACCGCGTTACAATGTCCTTCCTGTTCATGAGCAAACATTTTAAAAGGTAATTTTAGGTTTGGCAATCCCAATGCTGGCGCTTGACACAATTGTTTCTTTAACTCGACAAACGCTTCCACTCTATCCTCTCATGGGAACCCTTCCTCCCTTTCGTCAACTCTGTAAGTTGCTCAGCAATTTCAGAGAATGACAAAAAAAAATTCTAACAAAATTGAAAACTCCTAAAGTGTTCCTGAGTGTGCGCGGAGTATTTGGCCATGCCAAAGAACGCATTGTTTCTACCAGATCCCCGGGTAATGTGTTTTGTGCCCTTAGAAATCGAAACCCCCAAATATGTTACCTCTTGCTTTGCTAGTTGTACTTTCTCATATGATGCTTTATGACCCTGTTCCGCCAAATAGTCTACCGATGTGGTGAGGTCTCACATATGAGTTTTTTCATCTTTTGGCGCTAATAACAAATCATCCACGTATTGTACCAACACAGAACCTTCAAATTGACACCCTTTAAACGATTGTTTCAATGCAGAATGATACTAAATGGGGCTATTTATAAATCCCATCGGGGCCCTAGCCCACGTATATTGCATCCCCTGGCAACAGAACCCAAACCAGTGTCGTGACTCCTAAGCCACCGGCACAGACAAATCCGCTTTTCATGTCTAACACACTGTATCATTCTGAGTCCGAGGGAATAGAGGCCAATAGGTCTGCCAAATCTTCTACCACTGGTGTGACTTTCACTGCATGTTTGTTTATACAACGAAAATCCACAGTAATACGCCATTTTAGTCCCTTTTTACTGGGTGTAACGGGCTGTTGCATCGAGCTGGTCCGCGGATCACTATGCCACGTTCAAGTAATATTGGAAAGTCCTCTGCCACCAATTTCTCAGCTTCCGGTTTAATAGGGTTATGCTTCATTGGTTCAATAGGGTATTGCTTCATTCAAGGCTTGCAACCTTTGATTAGACCACAATCTATGCGTCTTTTGCCCAGAATGGATGGTCCTGAAACATACATTTCTCAGCTTTCACCGTTCTTACTGCCAATTTTAATTTCTTACCTTTCAAAATCCATTTTCCCTGCATTTCGCAAAGATTATCTAACCCCAAAATTGGTTCTATTCCTGTAGCCATGTAAAATGATCCTGGTATTGTCACTGGTCCTAGGTTTAATGACATAGGTAATAGTTGTATCGCCTTAGATTGTGCCCCTGTTTCCCCGCTGAACGTAATACTTTTCCCTGTTGCAAATTTTGCAAATTTTTCATGGTATGGAATCAGTGATATTTGAGCGCCTGTAACTATTAGAAAGTTGTGAGACATGACCTCTTAGGTCTCCTTTCACATAAAAACCGTAATCTCTATGTACCGCTATTGATCGAACGGAGGCCAAGTACTTCTATGCAAAAATGTCCCGCTGCCTTCAGGAGGGTTTTCTGCTGCTCTTTTGACAAAGAAGCAAACGCTTTTACAGCGGCAGGTTCCAGTACCACCCATTCATTCTTCCAATACCCGATAGCTCCACACCTAAAACAGGGAGCTAACCCCCTGTGCCTTATCACAGGGTCACTACCCTTCCCTCTCTGTTTCCTTTTCTTTCCGTGGCCATCGAACCCACTGTTTGTGACTTTCACTGTGGCAACATTAACCACTCGTACTGCTGCGGAGTAAAATGAATTAGATTCTACTCTCAACGCTGCTTGCACTATTTCATCCAAGTGAGAATGTTGATCTACCACCCCTGCAAAAGCCGTTTTGATCATATCTATCCCCATTGTCAGGTAGGTAGGCAAAGCATCATCCATCCGATCCACATAATCGCGTACTCCCTCTTTCGCACCCTGAGTACAGTTACTAATTTTACTAACATCTGGTAGGAACAACACATTCCAAACTGTAGTTAAGAATCCTTCAATTTCATCATTGGCTGTCACTGGGTCACACGCTTCTCGTCCAGAGGACCAAGCCAACGTTCTATACCCCTGCGCGACTATTGACAACATGGCCCTTGGCAACAGCGAGCGTACTCTAGGATCGTAATCACCAGCATGGAACCCAAAAATTCTACCTTGTCTACTCAAGAAACGGATAAATTCCTGTCTCTCTCTTACTGGAGCTGGTGCTTCTTTCATAATACTATGCATTTCGCTCATGCTCAATGGCTGATGGTGATGCTGTATTTGTATCCGTACTAGGGGCTGCGCGTCATCTGGAATAGGGTTGTCCTCCCCTGGTACTATTTGTCCCGGATAATATGTAACCGGGGTTGCGTGTGTTCGTACTGGTCGCACCTCTAAATGATTACCTGGATCATGCTGATCAACTATCCAGTCCGGGACCATTATGTCCAGACTCGTAATGTGCCTGTACCCTGCCTCTCACAA
Organism: Salvelinus alpinus; assembly: GCF_045679555.1. Taxonomy (NCBI): domain Eukaryota; kingdom Metazoa; phylum Chordata; class Actinopteri; order Salmoniformes; family Salmonidae; genus Salvelinus; species Salvelinus alpinus. The sequence goes on along the minus strand of NC_092118.1, from coordinate 5,686,550 downwards.
CCCATATCGCTCTTTTTCCTCTTTAAGAAAGGGGTATAATGGTGGTCCACCAGTTTTGACCTGTTTCACCTTATAGCACGAGGCGAACGGCGGAAGAGTTGCAATTGTATATACTCCTCCATGCACATTTTGATTCTGTTGAAGCGTAACCCTGTCACTCCCTGACCATAGTTTGCTTTGTATGTTTATATGTTTTGTTTGGTCAGGGTGTGATCTGAGTGGGCATTCTATGTTGTATGTCTAGTTTGTCTGTTTCTGTGTTTAGCCTGATATGGTTCTCAATCAGAGGCAGGTGTTAGTCGTTGTCTCTGATTGGGAACCATATTTAGGTAGCCTGTTTTGTCAGTGTGGGTTGTGGGTGATTGTCTATGTGTAGTGTTTGTGTCAGCACGATTGTTCATTAGCTTCACGGTTGTCACTTTGTTGTTTTGTAGTGTTCAGTTTTTCCATTAAAATGACGAACACTTACCACGCTGCGTATTGGTCCGACATTTCTTACTCCTCAAATGAGGAGGAACGAAGACAACCGTGACAAACCCTGAGTTGTTTATTTTGGTTTTGCCTTTCCTCAAGGTCTTTCTCTAACTCCTGGTTTAGGTTCTCTTTTCTAGCTCATTAGCCAATTCCTGTTTCTGTTCATCTAATCTATGTGCTTGTCCTTCGGATATTCCTAGTTTTTTATTTGTCGCCTCATTCTTGCCTGCTCCATTTTACCTCGCAGATCTTTTTTTTCTCTTTCTCTAGTTTTATCCACTGCTGATAAAATGCTGTGATTAGGATAGCTGCGTATTGTGGTTTGGACCATCTTCTGATCTCAGTGTTCCACATTACGATTGCATCCAAATTAGAACCAATTCTGTCCAATTTTCCCCACCATTTATTTGGTTCTCGGTTTTGATCATATGCTTTTTTAGTGCCTCTAAGGCTATGGTAACATTTTCCTTCTACTCCTCCCTCCCCGGGAGTATCCTGGCCATTAGAAGCCATTTCAGTTTTATTGTCACGGGGTTACCCCCCAATGGCGTTAAGTAATAACAGTCTAGCCTATAAATAATTTGTACACTTTTAGTGCTGGTGTATACTATCGTTTATCGATTCACATAATCTGTCCTGATAGTCTTGAACCAACTTCTATCTTTCTCGTTACTGACACATACTAATATCGTCAACACATTCATACATCTCGTGCCTCACGGTCACTGCGCCTCGGCTCTCACCCCATTATAGGCTATGCAGGGAATCAACCCGCCAGGATAGGACTTAACTTTTTCAGATTCTAAACTGCTCAGGTTTACATTCCGGGCCTCACACTATTCGTATAGTAATCACAGGTACTAACGCACTTGGGATTTACCCCCTAGGACTTACACTCAAAACAGGTACCAACCTTTTCGGGCTTACCTCCAGGAGGTCACCCTGAAGGGAGAAATAAGGGTTTAATATCCTAGTACCCTCTTCCTGTCGAACCATAAGATGTAAGGTTTGGAGAGAAGGAGGAGTGTCCAAAGTGTGGTATATATACTTGTGATGGTGAGAACTTGTTTTTGTCTGAATCACAGCTGTAACGACCCTTTGGGAAGAATTAAACTTGCTTAAGCCTCTCTAGTGTCCGTGAGTTATTTACTCTGAAAAATCAGAACCTAACAACAGGCTCATACCAGTCGGTCAAAAGAGCTCACTGCTATAGAGAATCAGCGATAAAATAATTAGGTCATGCTGGCGGGTGATAACATTCAAATAAAAACCAGCCCTGAAACGAAACGTATGGTAAAAATAATTTTCACGTCATCTCATAGGAAAAGACACGACATTGAGCGGACAGTTCAGAGTAGTCACTTCAAGACCAAATACATCATACTATGACTTACTAACGTAAATCATTGTGCAACATTATGGGTAATGTAACGACGGGTGAGTGAAATGAATGAGGAGTCAACTGCAGAGAGCGAAATATACGGGAAAAACGCTTTAATGTCCTTCGAAAAACGTAACAGGTCCAAACATGGGTGAATGCCCAAAACACTGGCGCAACACAAACCCCAAAACCTTGTTACCAACACTGGACAGCGAAACCCAAAAACAGACACGCAACATCACCACACGTAACAACTAATAAGCCCGCACAAACACTAGCGGGCAAAACGAACCTAAATAGTACCCATCCCAAAACCCCAACAAGGAACAGGTGAAAACAATTAGACAGACATAAACAAAAAGGAAAAAGGGATCGGTGGCAGCTAGTAGACCGGCGATGACGACCGCCGAGCGCCACCCGAACAGGAAGGGGAGCCACCTTCGGTAGTATTCGTGACACGTAAGCTCTGGCCATAATCTTTCAGCTCGAAAAGGTGGATTTCTACTGGTGTATGCTTTAAGGTCCCGTGCAATCAAAATCATATTTGTTTAATCTTTGCTTTGTATATAAATGAACAAAGAATGTGTGATTTTTAAGTAAACAAATATAAATAAAGATATTTTTTTTTTTTATCCTGAAAACAAAAAAACAAATGTCGTTATACTGCCCCACTACTGGACGGTTTGATATTGGACGTTCTATAGAACTTCATGCATAGGTGAGCATGAACTGCCATATGTTCACCAACTATCAAATGTTCTGCTTTGGACCAATGACAGGCTCGCTGTACATTGCAGAGTTGTCGTTGTTCACTAAGCATTATCATTTATTGAAATATACTATATATATATATAAACAGCACTTTTTGTCCTTCAGAATCTTGTTTAGGACTGATTAGGACTGATATGTTTAAGTTGGTGGTTGAGGATTTCCCTCTAGTGGTGCGGGGGCTGTGCTTTGGCAAAGTGGGTGGGGTTATATCCTTCCTATTTGGCCTTGTCCGGGGGTTTCTTCGGATGGGGCCACAGTGTCTCCTGACCGCTCCTGTCTCAGCCTCCAGTATTTATGCTGCAGTAGTTTGTGTCGGGGGGCTAGGGTCAGTTGGTTACCTGGAGTACTTCTCCTGTCTTATCCAGTGTCCTGTGTGAATTTAAGTATGCTCTCTCTAATTCTCTCGTTCTCTCTTTCTCTCTGAGAACCTGAGCCCTAGGACCATACGTCAGGACTACCGGGCATGATGACACCTTGCTGTCCCCAGTCCGCCTGGCCTTGCTGCTATTCCAGTTTCAACTGTTCTGCCTGTGGTTACGGAACCCCTACCTGTCCCAGACCTGCTGTTTTCAACTCTTAATGATCGGCTATGAAAAGCCAACTGAGATTTATTCCTGATTATTATTTGACCATGCTTGTCATTTATGAACATTTTGAAAATCTTGGCTCTCTCTAATTTTCTCCTTCTCTCTTTCTTTCTCTCGGAGGACCTGAGCCCTAGGACCATACGTCGGGACTACCGGCCGTGGTGACTCCTTGCTGTCCCCAGTCCGCCTGGCCTTGCTGCTATTCCAGTTTCAACTGTTCTGCCTGCGGTCATGGAACCCCTACCTGTCCCAGACCTGCTGTTTTCAACTCTTAATGATCGGCTATGAAAAGCCAACTGAGATTTATTCCTGATTATTATTTGACCATGCTTGTCATTTATGGAAATTTTGAAAATCTTGGCTCTCTAATTTTCTCCTTCTCTCTTTCTTTCTCTCGGAGGACCTGGGCCCTAGGACCATGCGTCGGGACTGCCGCCCGTGGTGACTCCTTGCTGTCCCCAGTCCGCCTGGCCTTGCTGCTATTCCAGTTTCAGCTGTTCTGCCTGCGGTTATGGAACCGCCACCTGTCCCAGACCTGTTGTTTTTCAACTCTTGATGATCGGCTATGAAAAGCCAACTGAAAATTATTCATGATTATTATTTGACCATGCTTGTCACTTATGAACATTTTTGAACATCTTGGCATAGTTCTGTTATAATCTCCACCCGGCACAGCCAGAAGAGGACTGGCCACCCCTCATAGCCTGGTTCCTCTCTAGGTTTCTTCCTAGGTTTTGGCCTTTCTAGGGAGTTTTTCCTAGCCACCGTGCTTCTACACCTGCATTACTAGCTGTTTGGGGTTTTAGGCTGGGTGTCTGTACAGCACTTCGAGATATTAGCTGATGTACGAAGGGCTATATAAAATAAAATTGATTGATTGATTGATTGACTGATATGTTTACCTGAAAAGGAGATTTTCTTAAAAAAACATAAAGGTAATATGATATCACGGAGTCTATGATGGCAACTGAGCCTTTCAAGTGGCCCAAGGACCAACCACTACAATTGTCCTCCCTATCAACCTCTTCTGTGTCATCCAACCGACATTCAGGGTTGTGAGCTTGAATAACAGGGGAGCAGAGATTGTATACAATGCTCAACTACCCATATAGCTGCCCTAGGAAGTGCCTGAATAAACCATTTCACTCACTGACCGAGTGGACATTACACTTCAGCAAAATACAATAGAGGCAGATTGGGACAAGGAACAAAACCAAAGCATGGGGAAAGGCCCTAGCGCACAGCCAGACATTAAGAAATAGCCTTTGTATTAAATCTGACAATGGCAAAGATTGCTGTTGAACCCAATTCAATGAGGTGAAGTGGCCATTTCAGGAGGGTTCGGGGAAATTGCGCTCCGAAACAGTGAGATGGTGTAGATGGCCTTCGTGACCGTTTCTTTCCGGAGTAAGGAGAGGGTACACATGCAATGGGTGGTGGTGGGGGTGGCGTGGGCTGTTGGAATCATAATCATAAGTAGGTGGAGGTGGGGGCCAGAGGACAGAGGCATAGACAATCTCCCCGTTTATCTCCTACAGCGATGGAAGCTGGGAATAGTGCCAGGGAGACACCCGCATGACCTACATTTGACTGGCTGGGCTGGGTTGTACATTTCCCTGTTAAATAATCTTGACCCAATAAATTCCATTGACAAATGCTGCCTGCAGATTTTTCTACTTTGCCCCCACCACTGCCCGTCGGATTTATTGAGTTCGGAAAAGGCCGATGTGGATGTGTGACCGCTGCTGGAGAGTGTCAGGAGAACGTAGGGTCTCTTGGCCTCGCTCTTCCTTCCTCTCGTCCTATCTCTCTGTAGCTCTCTCTCTCTCTCCCTCTTGTGATCCATTTCTCTTTCTCTCAATCCTTTCCTCCAGTCCTCTGAACTAAGCTCTGCAGTGCCACAGGGGAAAACTGACTGCGTCACAAATGGCACCCTTTTCCCTTTATAGGGGAGCAGAGACTGATGTGCACTACTATTGAGTCAAATGTAGTGCACTTTACTTCCATTTACTTCCACGTTGTTGTATGAGATACAATATGTTCTCATCCCACACCAATCACACACAAAAACATATTTAACTGTTTGGTAATTAGAGTATAGTTGATTCATAATGTAAGTGATATTGTTAATGTTCTGTGATACAATTATGAGGATTTGGTATTTTAATATCATGGACTGTCAGTACTTGCATCTTTGCATTTAATCCTTGCATAATGAAGCTGTCTGTTCATTTTATTTGTGAGAGGTACATCACTCAGCTGTTTAAGTGGCTTGGCAGCCGGTTTGTGGTTTTTCGAATCCCAGACCAGCTACAAATGTCTGAGATTGAGAACTTCTTCATGTTTCATTCTCATTCTCATGGACATGCCACTGTAATAATATTCTCTCGTATCTGGCAACTGACTTGCATCAGTCAAACATTTGGACACACTTACACAGTGCTCTTTCTCTCATCTTTCCATTGCATGCTTAGCATTCACAGCTTTGAGTCGCTAGCTTATTTGTTATCGCATGGGTCTCAGTCGCCTGTGGAAGTCGATGTTCCAGGAGGTTAGCCTGATAGCACTGGTAATTAACAAGCTGGATCATCTGTGAAAATGAGAGAGGTAGGAGAGATGCACCATAGTGAACGCCATGGCACCTGAAGAGGTTTTAAACAACACGAGTGTTGCTTCAGCAGTATGCTTAGGGTCATTGTACTGCTGGAAGGTGAACCTCCGTCCCAGTCTCAAATCTCTAGAAGACAAACAGGTTTCCCTCAAGAACTTCCCTGTATTTTGCGCCATCCATCATTCCTTCAATTCTGACCAGTTTCCCAGTCCCTGCTGATGGAAAAACATCCCCACAGCATGATGCTGCAACCACCATGCTTCACCTTGGGGATGGTGTTCTCTGGGTGATGAGAGGTGTTGGGTTTGCGCCAGACATAGCATTTTTCTTGATGGCCAAAAAGCTCAATTTTAGTCTCATCTGACCAGAGTACCTTCTTCCATATGTTTGGGGAGTCTCCCACATGCCTTTTGGCGATCGTTTTTTTCTTTAAGCAATGGCTTTTTTTCTGGCCACTCTTCCATAAATCCCAGCTCTGTGGAGTGTATGGCTTAGTGGTCCTATAGATTGCACACAGGTGGACTTTATTTAACCTTTCACGAGCCTCTACCCCGGGTCCGGGATCACCCCCCACCCCCCCCACACACTGATTAGCATAGCTAGCATAGCTTCACAAGTAGATAGTAGCATCTAAATATCATTAAATCACAAGTCCAAGACACCAGATGAAAGATACAGATCTTGTGAATAAAGCCACCATTTCAGATTTTTAAAATGTTTTACAGGGAAGACAAAATATGTAAATCTATTAGCTAAACACGTTAGCAAAATACACCACTATTCTAACTCCATCAGTTTCTTACTCCTTCAGGTGCTATCACCAATTCGGCTCAACTAAGATATTGATAGCCAATAACCTATAAAAAAAACCATCAGATGACAGTCTGATAACATATTCATGGTATAGGATAGTTTTTGTTAGAAAAAAGTGCATATTTCAGGTAGAAATCACAGTTTACAATTGCACCGACCATCACAAATCGACTAGAAATACTAGATAGAGCAACGTGTATGACCAATTTACTCATCATAAAACATTTCATAAAAATAGACAAAGCATAGCAATGGAAAGACCCAGTTCTTGTGATTTCAGACCATATTTCAGATTTTCTAAGCGTTTTTCAGCGAAAACACAATAAATCGATAAGTTAGCATACCACATGTGCAAACGTTACCAGAGCATCGATTCCAGCCAAAGAGCGCTATAACGTAATCACCGCCAAAATATATTAATTTTTTCACTAACCTTCTCAGAATTCTTCCGATGACACTCCTGTAACATCATTTTACAACATACATATACAGTTTGTTCGAAAAGGTGCATATTTAGCCATACAAAACCGTGGTTATACAATGGAAATAGTCACAACTCAAGCCTCAAAATGAGGAACGTCAGCTTTCAGAGTGATCTAGTTTAATCGAAAGCTAATCATATACTTGACTAAAAAATACAGGGTTGACAGGAATCGAAAGACAAATTAGTTCTTAATGCAACCGCTGATTTACATTTTTAAAATTATCCTTACTTTTCAATACAGGGTTCGCCAAGTGAAGCTATACCAAACAAAATGGCGAAATATGCGTTTAAAATATTTCGACAGAACAGCGATTTATCATATTAAATATTGCTTACTTTGAGCTGATCTTCCATCAGAATCTTGGGCAATGTATCCTTTCTATGTTATAAACGTCTTTTGGTCGATAGATGTCCTCTGTCCTTCGAAATGTCCACCACCAACGACCGACACCCCGAAACGTTTCCAAAGCTAAAAAGTGCACGACAAATAAATTCCTCAGAATCGCACTAAACGGATATAAATTGCTATAAAACGGTTCAAATTAACTACATTATGATGTTTTTAACAACTATAACGACTGAAAACATGACCGGAGAACTAGACCTAGTTACATAACGATTTGCAATCAGGCAGGTCCGAAGTCCATCTTGCCTGTGGCGCGCGGAGAGAGAGAGGGGTCATCCCACGTTTTGTGGTTTTATATGGGCTGTGATTGTGCAATCGACTCCATTCAAAACGTGATGACGTACAGACACCCAGAGGAAGACGTAGGCAGTGTCGGTTTCTTCATAGCATTCACAGTCACCTTAAAAACAGACTCCAGATCAGGGGTAAAAATTTCTGGAATCTGACCCCTGTCATGAAAAGTGCTGTATATATTGTTCTGTACCACTCAGAGACAAAATTCCAACTTCTATAGAAACTAGAAGGTGTTTTCTATCCAATAATAACAATAATATGCATATTGTACGATCAAGAATTTAGCACGAGGCAGTTTAATTTGGAGACCCAAATATGCTAATGCGGAACAGCACCCCCTATAGTTCCAAGAAGTTAACTAATTATGTGACTTCTGAAGGTAATTGGTTGCACTAGATCTTATTCAGGGACTTCATAGCAAAGGCGGTGAGTACATATGCATGCACCACCTTTCAGTTTTTAATTTCTTTGAATTTTTTGACAAGTACTTTTTTTCAATTCACTTCACCAATTTGGACTATTTTGTGTATGTCCAATACATGAAATCCAAAAAAAAATCTATTTACATTACAGGTTGTAATGCAACAAAATAGGAAAAATGCAAAGGGGGATGAATACTTTTGCCAGGGACTGTACAACTTGATTGGTGTCCACCTGTGATAAATTAAATTTATTGGACGTGATTTGGAAAGGCACACACCTTTCTATACAAGGCCCCACAGTTGACAGTGAATGTCAGAGCAAAAATCAAGCCATGAGGTCGAAGGAATGGTCCATAGATTTCCGAGACAAAATTGTGTCGAGGCACAGATCTGGGTAAGGGTACCAAACAAATTCTGCAGCATTGAAGGTCTCCAAGAACACAGTGGCCTCCATCGTTCTTAAATGGAAGAGAGCATTCGGGGGAGAAGGGCCTTGGTCAGGGAGGTGACACTCTGACAGAGCTCCAGAGAACCTTCCAGAAGGACAACCATCTCTGCATCACTCCACCAATCAGGCCTTTATGGTAGAGTGGCCAGACGGAAGCCACTCCTCAGTAAAAAGGCACATGACAGCCCTCTTGGAGTTAGCCAAAAATCACCTTATGGATTCTCAGACCATGAGAAACAAGATTCTCTGGTCTGATGAGACCAATATTGAACTCTTTGGCCTGAATGCCAAGAGTCACTTCTGGAGGAAACCTGGCACCATCCCTATGGTGAAGCATGTTAGTGGCAGCATCATGCTGTGGGGATGTTTTTCAGCGGCAGGGACTGGGAGACTAGTCAGGATCGGGAGAAACATGAGCGGAGCAAAGTACAGAGAGATCCTTGATGAAAACCTGCTCCAGAGTGCTGAGGACATCAGACTAGTGTGAATGTTCACATTCCAACAGGACAATGACCCTAATCACCCAGCCAAGACAACGCAGGAGTCGAAATTTCTAAAAACCTGTTTTTACATTGTCATTGTGGGGAGTTAGAGTTACAACACATTTTGGTACATAGAAGTGTCTTATATCGGCTGAAAGCTTAAATTCTTGTTCACTTCACTAGGGTAGGGGGCAGCATTCAGCATTTTGGATGAAAAGCGTGCCCAAATTAAACTGCCTGTTACTCAGGCCCAAAAGATAGGATACGCATTTAATTAGTCGATTTGGATAGAAAACACTCTAAAGTTTCCAAAACTGTTAAAATAATGTCTGTGAGTATAACTTCTTATGGTTGGGATCCCGTTAACGGGATCAATATGACAACAGCCAGTGAAAGTGCAGGGCGCCAAATTCAAAACAACAGAAATCTCATAATTAAAATTCCTCAGACATACAAGTATTTTACACAATTTTAAGATAAACTTGTTAATCCCACCACAGTGTCCAATTTCAAAAAGGCTTTACGACGAAAGCCCAACATATCATTATGTTAGGTCAGCACCTATTCACAGAAAAACACAGCCATTTTTCCAGCCAAAGAGAGGAGTCACAAAAAGCAGAAATAGAGATAAAATGAATCACTAACCTTTGATGATCTTCATCAGATGACACTCGTAGGACTTCATGTTACACAATACATGTATGTTTTGTTCGATAGTTCATATTTATATCCAAAAATCTGTTTACATTGGCGCGTTGTTCAGTAATGTTGTGCCTCAAAAACATGCGGCGAATTTGCAGAGAGCCACATCAATTTAAAGAAATACTCATCATAAACTTTGATAAAGGAAACAAGTGTTATACACAGAATTAAAGATATACTTCTCCTTAATGCAACCGCTGTGTCAGATTTCAAAAAAGCTTTACGGAAAAAGCACACCATGCAATAATCTGAGTACAGTCCTCAGACACAAAAACAAGCCATACAGATACCCGCCATGTTGTGGAGTTTAGTAAAAGTCAGAAATAACGTTATAAATACACTTACCTTTGATGATCATCAGAATGCACTCCCAGGAATCACAGTTCCACAATAAATGTTTGTTTTGTTCGATAAAGTACATAATTTATGTCCAAATACCTCCTTTTTGTTAGCGCGTTTAGTTCACCAAACGAAATTCACAATGCGCGGGCAAGTCCAGCCGAAAGTTCAGACGAAAAGTCCAAAAAGTTCAATTACAGTTCGTAGAAACATGTGAAACGATGTATAGAATCAATCTTTAGGATGTTTTTATCATAAATCTTCAATAATGTTTCAACCGGACAATTCCTTTGTCTTTAGAAATGAAAAGGAACGCAGCTCGCTCTCATGGCCGTGCGCATGATTTAGCTCATGGCCTTCTGCCAGACCCCTCAGTCAAATAGCTCTTATTCGCTCCCCCTCACAGTAGAAGCCTGAAGCAAGGTTCTAAAGACTGTTGACATCTAGTGGAAGCCGTAGGAAGTGCATAATGACCCCATTTACACTATCTTGGAAAGGCAATGAGTTGAAAAGCTACAAACCTCAGATTTCCCACTTCCTGGTTGGATTTTTCTCAGGTTTTCGCCTGCCATATGAGTTCTGTTATACACACATTCACCATTCAAACAGTTTTAGAAACTTTTGAGTGTTTTCTATCCAATACTAATAATGATATGCATATATTAGCAACTGGGACTGAGGAACAGGCAGTTTACTATGGGCACCTCTGTGCACCTTTCATCCAAGCTACTCAATACTGCCCCTGCAGCCATAAGAAGTTAACTTTGCCATACCCCAGGAAGAGTAGCTGCTGCCTTGGCTAAAGAGGATCAATATGAAATACGCGTGGGCCGGAGGGAGTTTCCATATATCAGTTGTTTCCTATCAAAAACATGAAGGGAAGTGAACAAGTGCACACTTCAGGAAAAAGGAGAGATTATTGTGCAATATTTTACACAAAAGTGTAAAAAAAACGTTTCAGCTCCATAGACCTGGAACTAAAACCAGTAAAAAAGTCAGAAGACGTTTGAGCGCCATGGACAGGAAACCTAAACCAGTGAGAGTCAGAAGCTGCTCAGCAAAAGGATCTTGGGCTGTAGTGGCTGGGAGTAGGGTGAAGTTGCCTTGAGACGCTGATCTCGGGTCAGTTTAGCATTTTCCCCCAATGTTAGGAGTGGGGGAGGGAAAGCTGATCCTAGATATTGACCTAAAGCAAACTTCACCCTGGAGTGTGTGGCTGAACTCGGATACTCTCTCTGCTATGAATGCTATTTCATTCCCCAAACTTAAGAATTGTCAAAGAATATTAAATGAGTTGAAGATAATTTGAAATACTGGTATCTGAGTCCTTGTTAACCTGCTACCACCATCATTGTCACATAGTTGTCCTTCTTATATTCAATCAATTTGAACGATATTAAAAGAAAGGCAGCAAGCAACTTCTAGGGTAGTTGACAGATAAACCCTTCGATAATGGACAAGGATACACAAATGTCACACAGAGCCCGTCAGTGCACCCAACAGCTGGACACCCATTCACAAACAAGCACTCAAAATGTGATGAATGAGGTACACTCAAATAGCATGTCTGCTTGGTTTCAGAGGAAAATCGGATGCAGTGATCCTGAACAATGTCCTTTTAGGTGACAACCATTTTGTCATTTCAAGGATGCAATGCCTTCTCTATATGATGCGCGGATGAAAAGGAACATAATACCATGTAAAAGTTCACAATTCCAATTTCTTACCTGCAAAAACATTCTATATACATTCAAAGGACTTTAAAAATGTACTCTAAAAGTGTAGAATTAATTGACTTGTCATAATAGTATAAGAATAGCATTACTCTCCAAAACCCCCAAAAGCGACTTTAAACATAAACTACCAAACGTTTAGTGTCACTTAGAAATGTACTTGTCTTTGAAAGAAAAGCACATTTTTTGTTCATTCAAATAACATCAAATTGATCAGAAACACAGTGTAGATATTGTTAATGTTGTAAATGACTATTGTAGCTGGAAACAGCTGATATTTAATTGAATATCTACATAGGTGTTCAGAGGCCCATTATCAGCAACCATCACACCTGTGTTCCAATGGCACATTGTTAGCTAATCCAAGTTTATCAATTTAAAAGGCTAATTTATCATTAGAAAACCCTTTTGCAATTATGTTAGCACAGCTGAAAACTGTTGTTCTGATTAAAGAAGCAATACAACAGGCCTTGTTTAGACTAGTTGAGTATCTGGGGCATCAGCATTTGTGGGTTCGATTACAGGCTCAAATTGGCCAGAAACAAAGCACTTTCTTCTGAAACTCATCAGTCTATTCTTGTTCTGAGAAATGAAGAAATTGCGAGAAATTGCTCAGAAACTGAAGATCTTGTACAACACTGTGTACGATTCCTTTCACAGAACAGCGTAAACTGGCTCTAACCAGAAAAGACAGAGGAGTGGGAGGCCCCAGTGCACAACTGAGCAAGAGGACAAGAATATTAGAGTGTCTAGTTTGAGAAACAGACGCCTCACGAGTCCTCAACTGGCAGTTTCATTAAATAGTACACACAAAACACCAGTCTCAACGTCAACAGTGAAGAGGCGACTCCGGGATGCTGGCCTTCTAGACAGAATTCCTCTGTCCAGTGGCTGTGTTCTTTTGCCCTTCTTAATCTTTTATTGGCCAGTCTGAGATATGGCTTTGTCTTTGCAACTCTGCCTAGAAGGCCAGCATCCCGGAGTCGCCTCTTCACTGTTGACGTTGAGACTGGTGTTTTGCAACATACACCACACACACACAGTACATGCACATTACGCACGCATAACACTTTTACAGTCATCATTTGCTGCTGCTACTCTGTTCTTTATTTTTCTCTTATCTATCCTGCTGCCTAGTCACTTTACACTGCCTTTATGTACATATCTACCTCAAATACTGTACCTCATAACTCTGCACATTGATCTGGTACTGGTACTCCCTGTATATAGATCCATTCTTGTGTATTTTATTTTATTCCTATTGTGTTACTATTTTTTAATCTCTGCATTGTTGGGGCTTCTAAGCAAGCATTTCACGGTAAAGTCTACACCAGTTGTACTCAGTGCATGTGACAAATCTAATTTGATTTTGAATTAAAACCAATGAGACTGCACTATGATACAGCGGCCTACATGCAGAGAGCTCTTCACTATAGTCATGTGTCAGTTCTAAATGGGACAATCTCCACCGCAAAAAAAAAGACTAGCCATGTATGTCTCTTTTGTTAAGTACTGTTTTTACAGTTAGGTGTGTAGGAAATATGACGAACCAGCATGTACTGAAGGCACACATACTGCATGTCAATGAATGACTGAAAAGGCACACAAACAAATAACATGTAAAACAAAATACATCTTAATAGAGGTTCATGTACAACGAAGCCTGTTCTCATCGTCCACAAAGTGCAACATGTTGTATTCAGGCTCTAGTTTCAGTACACAATTAATGACTAGTCTGACAGTTGAGGGAGATGCTCTAATTGGAGAATCAGAATATCCTATTTAACTACCTCATTAAGGAATTAGGTTAAAAATGAATGCGCTTATATTAGTGAAGGCTTTACTTCTTATATGGCGAGTGAAGGCCAGATGGGGCTACAGATGTCTAACGTAATGGAGTGCGCACCTGAGAGGAGCCCATTAATGCTAGGACATCTGATTGCATTTGTTTTAAGATCTTGCTGTGGATTTCTCAAAGCTGTCCCAAGGGTCTCCTCTCTGACCTATAGTTTGTGTTGCTCAGCCTGAGTGGGACAGCTGTGTTGTTCCCTCGGTCTGATCCAAGCTGTCCCGATATCTCACACACACACACATTTACTCACTAACTCACTCACACACACGAGGCCCCAGCACGGAACACCACTACTCATAGCATGCTGTCACTGTTCCTGGCCTGCTTCCTATTTTTATCCCAATACTGTGGACATCTGCATTGGACACCGTTATTTCACTGATGTTGGTTTGGGGAACGCTGTTATAGTCACTGCGGGCCGAGAGAGTTGCCAAGCTACGGGGCTCATGGGACAGCGTTGTCCAGATGCTTCTCCCAAACTAGGAACAATTATCTGCCAAAGGGAACACTGTGCTCTCATTTTCTCTGTGTTCTCTATCTCTGGGCGCCCAAGTACCAGGGCACTACCATTTTTTTTTCTCTTGTGGCCTGGGGTCTGCCAGATGCTATCAGGTCCCCACCTGAAGACATCAACCCTGACATCCCACACTATGCCCCTCTCGTCTCTCTTCTCCCCTCCTTTTCTCCTCCTATAGCCGTCGCCTTGCCCCACCCGAACCCCAAAAATGAAAATGACACTCTCCATCCATTCCTCCTTCCCATTCTGTCGTTCATTTTGTCGTTCATCAGCAGCAGCCTTGGAGGGCCAGGGTGGTGGACGTAGTCGGAGAGGGGCTGAAGGAGGAGAGTTGGGGAGCAGCAGGGGCTTGTGGTTGGTCGGTCGTCTGGTTAGTTGGAGCAGGACATTTAACTCTGTTTGTTTCGGACATAAATCATGTCACATGGTTGGGCGAGCAGACACAGAAAGCAATCGTGTCCCTCTACCACGGCCCATGTCTGCAGCTGAGGTGTTCCCTTAGACGTGCTGTGTGCTCAAACAACTGCCTGAACCGTGGAGGGTGTTTCTCCTCTCTCAGTGAACTCTATTCAGAGCAGTCTTTACTGGCCTGTTGTTGGAGAAGGTTTAGCGATGAAGTGCCAGAGTGGAATTTAGCAAATTCCTCGTCAGCAGTCAGTGTCAGTTTGAGTTTGTTTATGGGAATAAACACTGTCACACTTTGATTCCCACAGTAGACCTCGCTAGATGCTATCTGCCTGTCGTTCCAACGTGAGTTGTTCCCCTTGATGTTTGAACAAATGCAGACGCCGAGACAACGCAGTTGCCAAACTCTTTGATGCAATTAGCCAACAGACTGTGAAGCAGAAAACCTTTGTTGCATTATGTGGCGCGTAGCACCAACAGTCAACACAAAAGGACGGGTGCGATCACTTGACAACTGAGACGCTTTGTTGTCATCGATGTCCTCTGTGTTGTTGTGTCACCAAGGGGAAATCACATCTCTTGTGTGAACAAACTGAGGGCTACTGTCAGAGTACTGTTTCGTGCAAACTTGCTTACTGAAATCCTCTGCATTGAAAGGTATAGGTTAGACGTACACACCAATAGAATCAATATGAAGGAAGAAGAGTCTTCAAAGTGTTTTTGAATGTTATGCAGCTGAAGCAATGTTGGTCTATTATTATTCATGTGAACATTTTGAAATAAGGTAAGGTACATTCATTATGGTCACGTCACATCACGTAAATGATTTGTTAGACCATAATGTATATTAATTTAATTGTGTTTCTCATAAAAAGCCTAGCCACACCAGACAAATCGTACCATTCCACTATAAACTACTAACATTGTTCCATTCTAAAATGCTGGCCCTACAGCAGGTTATTCCCGATTTCTTCCAACTTCCTGTGAGTATCACTTATTAACTTTGAGTTAACTTCACTTAAATGAGTGATGGGACACAACCTCACCCATCTACTCCTCTGTGACCACATGAACTCTCCCTCAGGTTATAGCCGACACAGAGTTACATAACCCGGATGAGGGCTACCAGAGGGACCGGTTTTCGGAGGGTTGATTGCGATAGCAGACAAACTTCAATCAGAAAGAGCAATAAACAGCCTTTGCCAGGGGCCACGAAGGAGTGGGATGGTTAGAGAGAGAGGGGGAGGGCTGGGAGAGAGAAAAGACCGCGGGAGACGAGTGCGATCCACGATGGCGAAACCCCGTGAGTTTGCGATGCCAAATCCCAGAGCTATGGACTCCTTTGATTGGTAACCTAGGGGAATATTTTAATGAGCCTCCTTCCTTGTTGTGTTGCTACTTGAGCTTCTATCTTACTGTGGGTGCACTCTCAGGGCTGGCTGGATTCAATCTGTATTGCGGAAAACCTCTTATAGCTCTATAAAAAATTTGAAAGCAACGTTCCCTGCATTCATGGTGCACGCTGCATATGTCAGCGCAATCGGAAATGACATTCACATTTTAAAGCAGATCTTCTGCGATACGGATAGAATCCAACCTTTAGTCTGTGAGTTAGCGGCTTTAAAGTAAATATCTGTGGACATTGTGATTTTGTCATTAAGGCATCTCCATTGTCTATATTTGAAATGCACACTTGATTGTGGTCTTGGGCACGACTGCACTGCAAGCAAGCAGTTCAAGTATATTTCTAAGAATACGTTTGGGTGCTGCATTTCCTAGTGAGCTTCTGTTGTTGTGGTGTATAGCCTCCACTGATTCGTAAACTATTTGCCGTTGTTCTCCCCTTGGGATGGGGGCTATCCAACAATGCTTGTCTGTGGAGGAGAGTGGGACCAGACTGCCAGCCTGTCCCTGGAACAGGAGAGAGAGAGAAAGCCCAGGAGAGGATTGGGGGAGAGATAATGAAGCCAGTCTCCTGTGCTCTCATTAGAGCCCGGGATACAGCCATTCCCTGGAGAGACTACTTAATTAAAGGTCTCTCCTGTTTCTAGCAAAATTCTGGAGAGCCGGGCAAAGCGAGCGAATTTAGGAGGGGACACGGCCACGGATTAAGGGGGGGGAAGAGTTGGAGGTTAAAGCAGCAATCAGCAGTTGGAACAATAACAAAGTGTCCTCCCTGCACCTGTTTCGGTAAAAAGCTGAGGGATGGTGTTGCGGAAATGTAACCACTCTCAAATTCATAGACAGAGCTATGAATGTGAGGACTGCATCCATAATATCAAAATTATAGTTTTAACCATATTTCTTAGGCTATATAGTGTTTATTTACATTTACTTTGTTTACAAACATTAGATCTAAACAAGCTTCTGGAGTATAACAAGGGTTCTGGACATGAGTAAAACAAAGGTTATGATGGGGTATGACAGAGGCATATATAAAGTTGTATTCTTCAAGAATCAATGGGTTCATATGATTAATTTATATGTCCAAAAATGGATGTAGCAACTGCAGATTGGTCCTTTAATGTGGCGAGTGTTTGCGAGAGGTTGGGTTATAGAGACTGGAAAGGGAGGGGAAGACAATTTGCAGCACTGCGGGAGTTCTGTAACAAGTAGCAAGGCTGCATCGCCTGACACCGGAGGGACAAACATATGAAGAAAGCTCTTCAGCACTGTGGACTCCCGAGAGACACTATTGGGCTGCCACACACACACAATTTAATTTTACTAGGACACCTCAAACAGTACCTATATCATATTATACCATTCTATGCCATTTTTATGTTGTTGTAGGGGGTAGATCAGCTTTAATATTGCAGATAGATTGTAGCTTCCATCAATGTAATTGTCTGCATCACTTTCAATCACCGATATACTATTTTACAAATATATATTCTCATTGTTTCTACAGATTGAAAATTAACATTTTTGCTAAAAGTTGTATTATTATTGATCGATTGACTATGACTTTTCAGATCGCCCAGTAGTGCTACAGTGTCTGCAGGGTTAGCTTCAGGTAAATATTGCAATTCTTCAGCCATTCCTGGACCTGTGACTAAAAACAAGCTACATATGGACAGTACCAAAACAAAATGATCGAATGATTCTGTCTCTTAGCAGCAAAACCTGCAGAGCTGGGAAGGTTGTATCTCCCATATAAATAACATTCCATTGGTTGCAAGAATTTTGTATAATAATTTAAATGGAAAAATGAAAAGTTTTGAATCTGGCGTCGTTTTGCCTATCAGTTCATAAACTATTCTAAGCTTTACCATACAATATCACATCATGCCATATTGTAGTATAATAAAGTTCTACAGTGCACCTAAACATAAAACACTATACCGTATTACAGGCCTTCTTAGATAGAACAAACACTGGCAGAAAGCTATTTAGATCAAGAAGGATTATACTATATTATATTCTGTCTTTGAATGATAGTAACCCACATTGTATTTGTGCTCTGGGAATGGGAAGTCACTCAATTATTCCTTGAATGACTTTGTAAAAATAGATATCCATGAGCAGATCCTGGCCTGATACGGTCAGTAATTAATGTTTTATGTTGGGCATGTTCTGGTAAATGACCCTATTCCCACATTCATAGTCTGGCTCCATATCTCCCTGATAATGTCAACACCCGTACATTGTACGTGATTAAAAAACGAGTGGATATTTTGGTTCTAGCCAGATGTGATCTGCTTGCGTGAGCGAATGCATCCTATGAATGATAAGTAGAGAAATACCCGTTTTCCACCCCCCCATATTTTACATTTTCCCTTCAGACAGTTTCCTAACAAGGCAAACACTGGTTAATTCTACCTTGAGAATCTAGTCAATAGACAGGGCCTTGTGTTTGAGATTTGATTAGATCTCAATATACCAGCTTTCCTGCATTTGCTCTAAATCCGATTTTGTTTTCTCCAGAGAGCCAGAGCTCTCAAGAAAAGCTCTGTTGTCTCATCGATTGTGATGCTAAACCACACTTACCAAAGCACATCTCCAATGTCTCTGTTTCTGGGCCCATACCAATGAATCAACAGTAAGAAAATGGGGGGGGAAGCAATCTCATTAATGTTGCTTCCCAGAGAGTCTCCCCCAAAACATCGGACAGCTTAACTCTGTGATCGATATCTGTCTTTGTGTTGCGGCTTCACTCGGATGAAGTGATTGTCACAAAACATTAACATTATGTTAGAAAAAAACATCAAGTCCCATCTGGGAATGTTGCTTTTGAATGACAACTGCCAGAGTTGCCAAACAATGAAGTGAAATACATTTAGACAGTTAATTCAATTTTTAGTCACTGAATGGTACAACGGTCAGAAATGGATGCACCCGAGGTTGTATGATTATGCAATATGAAATGTACAAAATGTGCTAGATGTTATGTGACTCTTCTTATCGCTAACTGGTTTGCAAGTCGCTTGCACATAAAATATAGCATAATCGGTTTAAATTGAGTGAGTGAAAAACTGACTATAAAAAACCCTATACATTACAATAATCCATACGCTGTACAAGTTTCACAGTTGTTAATTGGTATGAACTATGTAATTGCAAGACCATTTTTCTTCCCCTTGTCTTGGTGGAGTAAGCTTATTCTGGGTTTGGGAAACCGGCCCTAGCACGTATTTATAAATGGGTTGTCACCCAGGAATGGATCCCCAATCCAAAAAAAATGGTTCTGACCTTGTTCCCAGGTCTGTTTCAGTGTAAAAGATAAACACTGGATTCTCATATGTGACCAACCATAGAAAAAAGGCAGGTTTCCGATTTCTAGATTTTATGTGTTGTAGTTCACTGAAGTACAGAATCAGAGCATGAAAATGTATCCTACCTCCTCTGGGGTAAAACAAGGCAGTGGGTAATATACCGGCACAGTACAGTCTGCGCACAGAAATGACATGGACATATTTCCCAAACCTGAGGCCATCAGCACTGTGTGTGTGATTCAGCTTTTCTCCAAAGGATCATTTGCAGTCTAGCCACCACGCAGGAAATGTATTCATTCATTTATTTGCGGAGTCATTCTTCATAGGGACCTGTCCTTACCGACTCGTTGTTACAAATGCATTGCAGGGTGTGAAGCCTATGGTAAAACTCCACGCCGTCTTGTTTCATTGTTTCTCTTCTTCTGTCCTTTGTCTTGGCATAACACATTGTTTGTATGCTCTGAAGTGAAAATCCGAAAAATGCAGTGTAAACAAGACAGCGTTTCGTAGATAAAACCAAGATGTTCTTAGATACAGTATTGGAGAATTTGAGCAATGGAGAGTTACGAGGGGCAAGACATAAGCTGAGGGTTAGGGATTATTCAAAGGGTGTTGTCGAACAATGTTGTTCTCTATCGGTGATGGAAAAAAAAAAGTTTCCCACTCAAGCTTTTTCATTAGATAGTGATTTCAGCCTAAAATGTGGAAAAGGTCAATTCTTTGTTACTCAACTTCTGATTTTTGCCATGAGCACAATACGATATGAGGGTAAATTGACTGAATTTAAAATATTAACCCTATTACCCAAATGTATGTAACCCTTAAACAAGAATAACGTCGGCACAAACTAAATTGATAATCAGGCCTTTGTGAACCGACAGAAAGGTTTAACCCTAGCTAAATGAGGGGAGGGATGGACATTATAAATAATTGACAGGGCAAATCAGCAATCACATTTTGAAAACCCTGTGGTACATTAGGGCAGATGGCCCAACAAGCGTAAATCGCTCAGTTCTGCATCCAGGGCAAAATTCATGACAATAAACATAAACTTGCCTGTCCTTCTGCGGCCACTACATCTCGAAGCAGACTGGGCCCATAACAAGTGTGACTTACTGATGACGAATCTCAGCTCATTCTAATGTCTTCATTATCTCCTCGTCTCTGCTGGTCCGCACTGACCCGGCCCACGGGGCTATATCGGGGTGGAATGTTTGGTGAACAAACTAAGGAAGGAGGGTTTTTAGGTGCACGTCTTCCTAACACGTCCCCGTGCAACTCAGTCTTTAATGTTGGAGGCCCCGCTGCTTTACACCATGGCGTTCGAGTCCCACTGGGCGCAGGCCCTAAATTAGCTGGCTGTCTCAGTGTGCATGTCCCTTTTAATATGCTCCTGTCTGTGTTGCAAAGGTGGGAGGAGAAGGAGGGAGGTGGAGAGAGAAAGAAAGTACGAGCCAGCCCAGCTCATTTTATAACTCTGCAGACAGCGGCGCAGTGGAGGCACACTGAAGACCAGCGGAGGATCAGCCTCCCTGCCAATTAATGGAGATGTCTGGGAGGATATGAGAGGAAGGAAACAGAAAATGTTAAGTTCACTTCTTCTTCGCCTTCGTGGAATAATGGTCTTTATTCCTTGTGGTGTTGTAGAACTCAGACAGACAAGAACATGTCTCTATTTTATTACACCACTCCCAGACACAATATTTATTAAAGTACGTATGTGAAGTTTGCATTAAGATTGAAAATGAGAGAGTAAGCATGCAGTACTGCTCATTCAATTAAAGGCTGCCTATATGAACATGCACAGTGTATAAAACATTAGGAACACCTGCTCTTTCTGTCACAGACTGACCAGGTGAATTCAGGTGAAAGCTATGATCCCTTATTGATGTCACTTGTTAAATCCACTTCAGATCAGTGTAGATGAAGGGGAGGAGACAGGTTAAAGAATTTTTTTTAAGCCTTGAGACAATTGAGACATGGATTGTGTATGGGTGAGTGGGTGAGGCAAAATATTTAAGTACCTTTGAACAGGATATGGTAGTAGGTTCCAGGAACACTTCTTTGAGTGTGTCAAGAACTGCAACGTTGCTGGATTCTTTATGCTCAACAGTTTCCCGAGTGTATCAAGAATGGTCCACCACCCAAAGGACATCCAGCCAACTTGACACAACTGTGCATTGGAGTCAACATGGGCCAGCATCCCTGTGGAACACTTTCCACACCTTCTAGAGTCCATACCCCAACGAATTGAGGCTGTTCTGAGGGCAGGGGGGGGGGAAGGGGGGTATGAAACTCAATATTAGGAAGGTGTTCCTAATGTTTTGTACACTCAGTGTAGCTTTCACCTGGATTCAAGTGGTCAGTCTATGTAATGGAAAGAGCAGGTGTTCCTAATGTTTTGTACAGTCTGTGTAGAATATCATTTAAATTAGATTCAACTTTATTTTCATTGAAGAAGTACAAGTACAGTACAACAAAATGCAGTTAGCATCTGACCAGAAGGGCAAATAAAAGAGTGCAAAAAATGTACAATTAAAACAATTAAGTACAATGTATGTTATTAGGTAGGATGTATAAATGTGCAATGAAGGCAAATTGAAAGTGCAAGGAGGCATGCAACTGAAATGCAGGGATAGCAGCAATGAGGTTTCCAAGGTGTACAAATTAATAATGTCCTTAATCAGACTTTGCAAAGCAATGTCAGAGTCCAGTAGTGCTGTGAAGAGTGCAAAGAGAGTAGTGCAACAGGTCCCTGAGAGGCAGTACTAAGCGGTGGGCGGGTGGATATGGCTACTGCTGTGTCACAGAGTTCAGCAGGGTTACAGTAGTTAGAAATAAACTGTTCTTGAGCCTGCTAGTTGGAACGTAGAGACCTGTACCGCTTGCCTGATGGTAGGAGGGCAAACAGTTTGTGGCATGGATGTGAAGGGTTCCTGATGTTGCTGCGCGCCCTATGCAGACACCGCTTGCACTGGAGGTCTACGATGGCAGGGAGCTGGGCACCAGTGATGTGCTGGGCGGTTTTAACATACATAATCGATAATATTTCAACCGGACGGTAACCTATTCAATACTACAGAGAAAGAAAATGTCGAGCTACATCTCTCGCACGCAGGAACTAATCAAAGGACACCTGACACGTTTTGAAAAATCGCGCTCATTTTCAAAATAAAAGCTTGAAACTATGTCTAAAGCCTGGTCACAGCCTGAGGAAGCCATTGGAAAATGAATCTGGTTGATACCCCTTTAAATGGAGGAGGGGCAGGCAACGGAACAGGGATTTTTCCAAATAAAAGGCACTTCTGGGTTGGATTTCCTCAGGTTTTCGCCTGCAAAATCAGTTCTGTTATACTCAGACAATATTTTTACAGTTTTTATAACTTTAGAGTGTTTTCTATCCTAATCTGTCAATTATATGCATATTCTAGCATCTGGACCTGAGAAATAGTCAGTTTACCTTGGGAATGTTATTTTTCCAAACATAAAAATTCTGCCCCCTAGCTGAAAGAAGTATTCAAAAAGCATGGAAATTCTGCTTATGTGCTCCGACTCAAAACTACCTTTAGCTAAGATTCTTGAATCCTTGGTTAATGTACAACTTTGTTCCTTTTTATCTGATAATTGTATTTTTAATATAAACCAATCATTGTTTGGGCCTGGGTACGACCACAGCAACCACGGTAGTTGTCAAATAATGCCTTGGTTGCTAACAAAGAGCTGTGCTGCCTTGTTTAATGATCTGTCAAAGGCATTCGACACTGTTGATCATTCTGTTTTGCTGAAGAAGCTAGGCCTGGGATACACTGCCTGTTTATGGTTTCAGAATCATCTTAGCGACATTACTCAGGCCATCTTGACATATGGGGTTAAATCTGAATTTCTTGAGAATCAAAAAGGTGTTCCTCAGGGTTCGATTTTGGGTCCGTTATTGTTCACCTTGAATATTAATGACATAGAAAACACTGTTAATACTTGTAACATTCATCTCTATGCAGATGACACAGTTTTGTATTCCTGTGCAACCTCGGTGCAGAAGGCCATATGTGAACTTCAGCATGACTTTGATTCAATTCAGAAATCACTTGCAGATCTTGTATTTAACACTAATTTAAGTAAAACCAAGCTTCTCTATGTCATGAAATGTTGACGCTGAGGACCTGCAAATTTGAGCTCCAAATGGAGCCCAAATTGAGCATGTTTCTCAATATGTGACTCACCGCCTGGA
The DNA here is from genome assembly GCF_045679555.1 of Salvelinus alpinus. Lineage (NCBI taxonomy): Eukaryota > Metazoa > Chordata > Actinopteri > Salmoniformes > Salmonidae > Salvelinus > Salvelinus alpinus. The sequence continues at coordinate 5,662,886 of NC_092118.1, read as the reverse complement.
TTCGGTGTTATGTAGCAAAATTTTAAACTGTGATTTTTCTATTGGATAAAGGTAGAGTCTCAGAGCTACAAAATGGTATATCATACAATGCATTCTTTAGGAACAACAGGAAAGTCATTTTGCTTTAAACGTTGATAAACTTATGAACTCACTTTTGAGAAAATGGCCTTTGAATGTTTTGGTATCTAGTGTAGAGCTCTTCTTTGTCTACACCCATTCAGCACAATTTACATCCTCTTAAGCTTTAGCCCCACCCATCTCGTTTTGGTCTCAGAGCATTCAGAACGCACACTTGACGCTCTGGCCGATGATATGTCTACCTTTATTGCAGACATTTACTGACACCGGCAGTATTCAACGGATGTTGTACACTTTAGCTTAAGACATGTAGCTAGCAAGCTAGGTAAACAATGTGGCCTGCTGGAGGTCATTTTGCAGGGCTCTGGCAGTGCTCCTCCTTGCACAAAGGCGGAGGTAGCGGTCCTGCTGCTGGGTTGTTGCCCTCCTACGGCCTCCTCCACGTCTCCTGATGTACTGGCTTGTCTGCTGGTAGCGCCTCCATGCTCTGGACACTACGCTGACAGACACAGCAAACCTTCTTGCCACAGCTCGCATTGATGTGTCATCCTGGATGAGCTGCACTACCTGAGCCACTTGTGTGGGTTGTAGACTCCGTCTCATGCTACCACTAGAGTGAAAGCACCGCCAGCATTCAAAAGTGACCAAAACATCAGCCAGGAAGCATAGGAACTGAGAAGTGGTCTGTGGTCACCACCTGCAGAACCACTCCTTTATTGGAGGTGTCTTGCTAATTCCCTATAATTTCCACCTTTTGTCTATTCCATTTGCACAACAGCCTGTGAAATGTATTGTCAATCAGTGTTGCTTCCTAAGTGGACAGTTTGATTTCACAGAAGTGTGATTGACTTGGAGTTACATTGTTTTGTTTAAGTGTTCCCTTTATTTTTTTGAGCAGTGTATATTGAGATCATGTGACAGATCATGTGACACTTGCACACAGGTAGACTGTATTTAACTAATTATGTGACTTCTGAAGGTAATTGGTTGCACCAGATCTTAGTTAGGGGCTTCATAGCAAAGGGGGTGAATACATATGCATGTAGCACTTTTCAGTTTTGAATCTTTTGGAAACAAGTTATTTTTTAAATTTCACTTCACCAATTTGGACTATTTTGTGTATGTCCATTACATGAAATCCAATTAAAAATCCATTTAAATTACAGGTTGTAATGCCACAAAATAGGAGAAACGCAAAGGGGGATGAATACTTTTGCAAGGCACTGTATGAAGGTCAAACACATTTTTTTTTTTACTATTCTGGAACATTCAGCTAATTACCTATAGCATTCTTTCCGATTTAATAGTGCCATGCTTTTGAGTCTGTAGTCAAGGTTTGGACAAATCATCAATTTCCCCCAAAATAAAACTAGGTACCAGCGCGTCGTCAGTTTGGATTGTGTACTAAACGCGAACAAAAAGGAGGTATTTGGGTATAAATTATGGACTTTATGGAACAAATTAAACATTTGTGGAACTGGGATTCCTGGGAGTGCATTCTGATGAAGATCAAAGTTAAGTGAATATTTATAATGCTATTTCTGACTTATGTTGACTCCTCAACATGGCGGATATCTGTTTGGCTTGTTTGGGCTCGGAGCGCTGTACTCAGATTATTGCATGATGTGCTTTATCAGGTAAAGCTTTTTTGAAATCTGACAGAGCGGTTGCATTAAGGAGAAGTTTATCTAAAGTTCCATGCATAACACATGTATTTTCCTCAACATTTATGAGTATTTCTGTAAATTGATGTGGCTCTCTGCAAAATCACCGGATGTTTTGGAAGCAAAACATTACTGAACGTAACGCGCCAATGTAAACTGAGATTTTTGGATATAAATATGAACTTTATCAAACAAAACATACATGTATTGTGTACCATGAAGTCCTATGAGTGTTAGTGATTCATTTTCTCTATTTCTCCTTTTTGTGACTCCTCTCTTTGGCTGGAAAAATGGCTGTGCTTTTCTGTGACTATGTACTGACCTAACATAATCGTTTGGTGTGCTTTCGTCGTAAAGCCTTTTAGAAATCTGACACGTTGGCTGGATTCACAACAAGTGTAGCTGTAATTTGCTGTATGGCATGTGTGATTTCATGAAAGTTATATTTTGAGTAATATTTTTGAATTTGGCGCTCTGCATTTTCACTGGATGTTGTCCCGCATATCCCAGAGAGGTTAACAAACTATCGTTTTGGCAAATCGGTTAGGACATCAACTTTGTGCAGGACACAAGTCATTTTTCCAACAATTGTTTACAGACAGATTATTTCACTTATAATTCATGTATCACAATTCCATTGTGTCAGAAGTTTACATACACTAAGTTGACGCTTTTAAACAGCTTGGAATATTCAAGAAAATGGCTTTAGAAGCTTCTGATAGGCTAACTGACATCATTTGAGTCAATTGAAGGTGTACCTGTGGATGTATTTCAAGGCCTACATTCAAACTCACTGCCTCTTGCCTGACATCAATCGCAAAATCAAAAGAAATCAGCCAAGACCTCAGAAAAATAATTGTAGACCTCCACAAGTCTGGTTCATCCTTGGGAGCAATTTCCAAACACCTGAAGGTACCACGTTCATCTGTACAAACAATAGTATGCAAGTATAAACACCATGGGACCATGCAGCCATCATACCGCTCAGGAAGGAGACGCGTTCTTTCTCCTAGAGATGAACATACTGTGGTGCGAAAAGTGCAAATCAATCCCAGAACAGAAAGGACCTTGTGAGTATCTAAAAGTATCTATATCCACAGTAAAACGGGTCCTATATCAACATAACCTGAAAGGCCGCTCAGCAAGGAAGAAGCCACTGCTCCAAAACTGCCATAAAAAGACAGACTACGGTTTGCAACTGCACATGGGTACAAAGACTGTACTTTTTGGAGAAATGTCCTCTGGTCTGATGGAGCAAAAATAGAACTGTTTGGCCATAGTTATGTTTGGAGCAAAAAGGGGGAGGCTTGCAAGCCGAAGAACACCATCCCAACCGTGAAGCACGGGGGTGGCAGCATCATGTTGTGGGGGTGCTTTGCTGCAGGAGGGACTAGTGCACTTCACAAAATAGATGGCATCATGAGGAAAGGAAATTATGGGGATATAATCAAGCAACATCTCAAGACATCAGTCAGGAAGTTAAAGCTTGGTCGCAAATGGGTCTTCCAAATGGACAATGACCCCAACCATACTTCCAAAATTGTGGCAAAAATTGCCTAAGGACAACAAAGTCAAAGTATTGGAGTGGCCATCACAAAGCCCTGACCTCAATCCTATAGAACATCTGTGGACATAACTGAAAAAGTGTGTGTGAGCAAGGTCGCCTACAAACCTGACTCAATTACACCAGCTCTGTAAGGAGGAATGGGCCAAAATTCACCAACTTATTGTGGGAAGCTTGTGGAAGGCTACCAGAAACATTCTTAAAATAAAGTGGTGATCTTAACTGACATAAGACAGGGAATTTTTACTAGGATTAAATGTCAGGAATTGTGAAAAACTGAGTATAAATGTATTTGGCCAGGGTGTATGTAAACTTCTAACTTCAACTGTAGAGGAACTTGTCCATTTAACAGTGCCATGCTTTTCAGTATTCATTCAAGGTTTGAACGAATTGTCAAAAATGCCCCAAAATAACATAATATTTGCCTTCAATGGAGCTTGCTGCACTAGACCAGATGGCCCATTCGTAAAAAAATCTGTTGGATGCATCTGGAGCCAGCAAGCCAGATGGAGAACTATGCAGACACGGATCGAACTGTAAAACCATGGCATGGGAAGAAAAACCCACCCTGGCATCAAACAGAATCATTAAAAAAATGTCAACCTTTTTTTGACCTGCTTGCTGAGATCTCAGATAATGTTACCACTCACTGCCTCCTGGTTTTATTTGAGTACAACATAGCAGGGATACGTCAATGGGTGTGCAACAAAAGGCATTCACACGGCCTAGACAGATGGACCATGCCATCGAGGGCTTCGTTTCCAGGGTAGAATGGGTCTTCGGTTCCCTGTCCGTCTGCTCAAGGCCAGAGGCGGGTTTATCTTCAAAGCTGGGCTTTTGCGCAGCTGATGCTGTTCCTGACACTCTTTCCTCTCTTCCTTCATGGGTGAGCATGTTCCTGCCGACCCCCACACCTTTTCCCTGTTTTCTACTCGGACGCCACCTGCGATTACTGTCCAGCATTATGGGGATAATATGGACGAACAAAACAACTATTTTGCAAGGCTACGCTGAGATAAGGCAGCGTGATTAATAGGTCTTGGTTGGCGGGCCGCAGCAACTGCCCAGTGTTGGTACAGCTCTGTGAGAGGCTGAGAGAGAGTGAGAGAAAGGTGAGAGGAAGTGTGGAAGGTGTGAGAGAGAGAAGGATGTTGGTAGAGGACAGAGGGGGTTATATAGGAACTGGGAAAGAGGTGGATAAGCCCTCTTCAGTAAGAGTGGAGGAGACTCCCTTAATGGCTTCATTTGACTTTCATAGGAGATGATTCAGGGTCCAGACTCACTGATCTAATGAAATGTTACAGTGGTGATAGGGAGTACGTGTCCCTGTTTCCTTTCTACTTCCCGTAGATTCGAGGGGTTCAAAGCCACAATTTACTGTTGAGCTTGTCCAGCCTGAATGTGTACCATGATGGCTGTATACCAACTGTATAACTCCAAATCACTCTATGTAGTAAAATAAATATTTGATATGCAGCTTATGTAACGCCTACTTCAAATAAAAACATAAAACAATGTTTTAAGCGAGAAGTATGCATTGGTCTGAAGCCAAAAAAGAAAGGAAATTCACATGAGCACCACAATGCCTACTCCACCCATGCTCTACCAAGGTTTTCCAGCACACAGCTTTGACCTACTACAATATATGTTTGTCTATTGTACTTCTAAGCTAACATATGGAATTGTTTTATGATGGTCATGGATCATTTAGCTATTTGATTGTTACTAAGCTAACACATGGAAATGTTTTTAGACGGACATATCATCGAGAATTTAGCTGTTTGATTTCACATTTTAGGACCCCCTTTAGGTATAAAAGAATTTCATAAAAACATTTTTTTGATAAAATACTAAATTTGGCCTTTACTACTATACAGTGGCTTGCGAAAGTATTCACCCCCTTTGGCATTGTCACTATTTTGTTGCCTTACAACCTGGAATTATAATAGATTTTTGGGGGGTTTGTATAATTTTATTTACACAACATGCCTACCACTTTGAAGATGCAAAATATGTTTTATTGTGAAACAAACAAGAAATAAGACAAAAACAGAACATTTGAGCGTGTATAACTATTCACCCCCCCCCCCCAAAGTAAATACTTTGTAGAGACACCTTTGACAGCAATTACAGCTGCAAGTCTCTATCAGCTTGGCACATCTAGCCACTGGGATTTTTGCCCATTCTTCAAGGTAAAACTGCTCCAGCTCCTTCAAGTTGGATGGGTTCCGATGGTGTACAGCAATCTTTCAGTCATACCACATATTCTCAATTGGAATAAAAAAAGTGGTCTTTAAAGTGGTCCTATGGACAGATACTCCAATCTCCACTGTGGAGTTTTGCAGCTCATTCAGGGTTATCTTTGGTCTCTTTGTTGCCTCTGATTAATGCCCTCCTTGCCTGGTCTGTGAGTTTTGGTGGGAAGCCTTCTCTTGGCAGGTTTGTTGTGATGCCATATTCTGGGATGTTCAAAGTTTCAGATGTTTTTTTTTATAAACCAACCCTGATCTCTACTTCTCCAGAACTTTGTCCCTGACCTGTTTGGAGAGCTCCTTGGTCTTCATGGTGCCACTTGCCTGGTTGTGCCCCTTGCTTAGTGGTGTTGCAGACTCTGGGGCCTTTCAGAAACAGGTGTATATATACTGAGATCATGTGATACTTAGATTGCATACAGCTGCACTTTATTTAACTAATTATGTGACTTCTGAAGGTAATTGGTTGCACCTAATCTTATTTAGGGGCTTCATAGCAAAGGGGGTGAATACATATGCACACACTACTTTTCCATTTTAAATTTTTAATTTTTTGAAACAAGTATTTTATTTTATTTCACTTCACCAATTTGGACTATTTGGTGTATGTCCATTACATGAAATCCAAATCCATTTAAATTACAGGTTGTAATGCATCAAAATAGGAAAAACGCAAAAGGGGGATGAATATTTTTGCAAGGCACTGTAGCCCACTGGAACGCAGTGATTAGCACATTCATAAATGGCAAAAAAGTAAGTCAACAAATAAATCATAAGGAATAACGTTTTGAAGTGTCTGTTCTGTATCTAGGAGATATAAGAAAGCTCAGGTAATAAAACGTTAGTTTTTTTCTGACATATTAAACCCCTAATTGTGTTGGCACAAAATGACCTCCATATTTCAATTAATTTATATGGGTTACCTTCAGACGAGTCCTGTGGGGTTTGTTGGGGTCGTAGAGCAGAATGGAGAACATCATCATGTTTCAGATGCTACAGACAGACGTTTGCACGTCAGTGTTACCGACTTCAGAAGAGTCCCGTGGGGCTTGTGGGGGTCATAGAGAAAAACGTAGAACACCATCGTGTGGTTTGTACGCCAAACCGCTCAGACTCTACAGACGTTTTTGTGAGAGGACCAATTTGCGGGATGTCTCAAAGTCTGACAAACACCGCTGTAGCTCGGCCACCTTCCACCACAGATGCAGAAGGCCGACATAGGCGGACGCTGTGGATTGAGACGCAGCCTCTGCTTAAACATATTTTGGTGGGGATTTTTTAAATTATGTTACATGACGCACAAGACCATCATGCTTGATTGAGTGAGATGTTTTGTCTCATAGTAATGTGGTGCCTGCCTGTATTTTCCTTAAACCTTTTATTTAGTCATATATGTAATTGATTAAAAAATATATATTTCATAGGTGGAGTTGTGTGGGACACAGTTATCCATATATACAGTGGGGAGAACAAGTATTTGATACACTGCCGATTTTGCAGGTTTTCCTACTTACAAAGCATGTAGAGGTCTGTCATTTTTATCATAGGTACACTTCAACTGTGAGAGACGGAATCTAAAACAAAAATCCAGAAAATCACATTGTATGATTTTTAAGTAATTCATTTGCATTTTATTGCATGACATAAGTATTTGATCACCTACCAACCAGTAAGAATTCCGGCTCTCACAGACCTGTTAGTTTTTCTTTAAGAAGCCCTCCTGTTCTCCACTCATTACCTGTATTAACTGCACCTGTTTGAACTCGTTACCTGTATAAAAGACACCTGTCCACACACTCAATCAAACAGACTCCAACCTCTCCACAATGGCCAAGACCAGAGAGCTGTGTAAGGACATCAGGGATAAAATTGTAGACCTGCACAAGGCTGGGATGGGCTACAGGACAATAGGCAAGCAGCTTGGTGAGAAGGCAACAACTGTTGGCGCAATTATTAGAAAATAGAAGAAAATAGAAGAAGTTCAAGATGATGGTCAATCACCCTCGGTCTGGGGCTCCATGCAAGATCTCACCTCGTGGGGCATCAATGATCATGAGGAAGGTGAGGGATCAGCCCAGAACTACACGGCAGGACCTGGTCAATGACCTGAAGAGAGCTGGGACCACAGTCTCAAAGAAAACCATTAGTAACACACTACGCCGTCATGGATTAAAATCCTGCAGCGCACACAAGGTCCCCCTGCTCAAGCAGGCGCATGTCCAGGCCCGTCTGAAGTTTGCCAATGACCATCTGGATGATCCAGAGGAGGAATGGGAGAAGGTCATGTGGTCTGATGATTCAAAAATAGAGCTTTTTGGTCTAAACTCCACTCGCCGTGTTTGGAGGAAGAAGAAGGATGAGTACAACCCCAAGAACACCATCCCAACCGTGAAGCATGGAGGTGGAAACATCATTCTTTGGGGATGCTTTTCTGCAAAGGGGACAGGACGACTGCACCGTATTGAGGGGAGGATGGATGGGGCCATGTATCGCGAGATCTTGGCCAACAACCTCCTTCCCTCAGTAAGAGCATTGAAGATGGGTCGTGGCTGGGTCTTCCAGCATGACAACGACACGAAGCACACAGCCATGGCAACTAAGGAGTGGCTCCGTAAGAAGCATCTCAAGGTCCTGGAGTGGCCTAGCCAGTCTCCAGACCTGAACCCAATAGAAAATCTTTGGAGGGAGCTGAAAGTCCGTATTGCCCAGCGACAGCCCCGAAACCTGAAGGATCTGGAGAAGATCTGTAGGGAGGAGTGGGCCAAAATCCCTGCTGCAGTGTGTGCAAACCTAGTCAAGAACTACAGGAAACGTATGATCTCTGTAATTGCAAACAAAGGTTTCTGTACCAAATATTAAGTTCTGCTTTTCTGATGTATCAAATACTTATGTCATGCAATAAAATGCAAATTAATTACTTAAAAATCATACAATGTGATTTTCTGGATTTTTGTTTTAGATTCCGTCTCTCATAGTTGAAGTGTACCTATGATAAAAATTACAGACCTCTACATGCTTTGTAAGTAGGAAAACCTGCAAAATCGGCAGTGTATCAAATACTTGTTCTCCCCACTGTAGAGGTCTATAGAGTGTTGTAGAATTACAACATTATGAAAATCACATTACTTTTATATGAGAAAGTAATCCTATGTTAGTACTCACACTGTCTGTTTTTCGTGGAGGCAACATAATACGTTTCTTAGAACTCTCATGTGTCTATTCGAAGAGAGATAAGCCTCTGAGACTCCTGGGGGATAGCCCCCGTTTTCCCCAATTTTCTCTTAAATGACATACCCAAATCTAACTGCCTGTAGCTCAGGCCCTGAAGCAAGGATATGCATATTCTTGGTACCATTTGAAAGGAAACACTTTGAAGTTTGTGGAGATGTGAATTGAATGTAGGAGAGTTTAACACAATAGATCTGGTAGAAGAAAATACAAAGGAAAAAAACAACCGTTTTTTTGCTACCACCATCTTTGAAATGCAAGAGAAAAGTCACAGTTCTAGCCTTCACTCTGGTTGTAATTCCAATAGTGACCTCAAGATGGCAACAGTGTATATGCAAAGTTTCAGATGAATAACTTGAAGTATGAGTGAACCTCAAGACTTTTAGAGTGAAGTTCCCAGGTACATTTGGGCAAATCGTTTAAGGAGACATTCACATTCATATTCCATTTTTCTGCAAGAATATCGTCAAATCTGTATACTTGGACTTTGATTTAGCTTTCCAAGTATTAGTAGCCATATTATAAGTTCAACATTTGCAAAACAACCAGTTTTCATAGCTTCATAACTCTGAATAACCTTGTAATTTTTGTCCAAAATGAAAAGGCATGCTGTCGTACAAGGTTAGTTGCTACATTTTACGACATACAGTGGGGCAAAAAAGTATTTAGTCAGCCACCAATTGTGCAAGTTCTCCCACTTAAAAAGATGAGAGAGGCCTGTAATTTTCATCATAGGTACACTTCAACTATGACAGACAAAATTAGGAAAACAAATCCAGAAAATCACATTGTAGGATTTTTAATGAATTTATTTGCAAATTATGGTGGAAAATAAGTATTTGGTCACCTACAAACAAGCAAGATTTCTGGCTCTCACAGACCTTCTTTAAGAGGCTCCTCTGTCCTCCACTCGTTACCTGTATTAATGGCACCTATTTGAACTTGTTATCAGTATAAAAGACACCTGTCCACAACCTCAAACAGTCACACTCCAAACTCCACTATGGCCAAGACCAAAGAGCTGTCAAAGGACAAATTGACTCTGTACCGGTACAGATGTGCAGGGGCACCGGTTAGTCGAGGTAATATGTACATGTGACAATGGCGCCGACAGAGATGGTCGCCTCGCTTCGCATTCTTTGGAAACTATGAAGTATTTAGTTTTTTTGGTACTATTTCTTACATTGTTACCCCAGGAAATCTTAAGTCTTATTACATACAGCCGGGAAGAGCTATTGGATATAACAGCAATGTCAACTTACCAACATTACGACCAGGAATACGACTTTCTCTTCAGACCACCACCCAGAACAATAGATCTAATCCCAGCAGCTGACCTAAAGCAACGGCGACGCAGAAGGGGCAGACGGAGTGGTCTTCTGGTCAGGCTTCGTAAACGGGCAGATCGCTCACCGCTTCCTAGTATACTACTCGCCAATGTCCAGTAGATGAAACATCTGTTTCAAGGAAACATGGCTCTCTCGGGATATGTTGTCGGAATCGTTTCAGCCACAGGGCTTCTCCATGCATCGCGCCGACAGAGATAAACACCTCTCTGGGAAGAGGAAGGGCAGGGGTGTATGCTTTATGATGAACAACTCATGGTGTAATCATAACAACATACAGGAACTCAAGTCCTTCTCACCTGACCTAGAATTCCTTACAATCAAATGCCGGCCATTCTACCTAGCATGAGAATTCTTGTTAGTTATAGTCACAGCTGTGTACATCCCCCCCCCTCAAGCGAACACCAACACAGCCCTCAAGGAACTTCACTAGACTCTATGTAAACTGGAAACTATATATCCGAAGGCTGCATTTATTGTAGCTGGGGATTTTAACAAAGCAAATTTGAGAACAATGCTCCCTAAATTCCATCAGCATACTGATTGCGTGACACGTTGGGCTAATACTCTCGACCAGTGCTACTCTAACTTCCGCAATGCATACAAGTCCCTCTCTCGCCCTCCCTTAGGCAAATCCGACCACGATCCATCTTGCTTGTCCCGCCTCATAGGCAGAAACTCAAACAGGATGTACCAGTGACGAGAACCATACAACGTTGGTCTGACCAATCGGAAGCCACGCTTCAAGATTGTTTTGATCACGCGGACTGGAATATGTTCCGGTCAGCTTCAGAGAACAACATTGACCTATATGCTGACTCGGTGAGTGCATTTATAAATAAGTGCATTGCAGATGTTGTACCCCTGTGACTATTCAAACCTACCCTAACCAGAAACTGTGGATCGATGGCTGCATTCGCGCAAAACTGAAAGCACGATCCACTGTATTTAACCATGGAGAGAGGTCTGGAAATATTGCTGAATATAAACAGGGTAGTTATTCCCACCACAAGGCAATCAAAAAAGTGAAATGCCTGTACAGGGACAAGGTGGAGTCACAATTCAACGGCTAAGACACGAGACGGGAAATCTACAGGAAATCACGGACTACAAAAACAGGCACTTCACGGACACCGACATCATGCTTCCAGACAAACTAAACACCTTCTTTGCCCGCTTTGAGGATAATACAGTGCCCCCGTCGCGGCTCTCTGACAATGACTCCCCCCCCTCTTTCTCAGTGGCTGACGTGTGTAAAACATTTAAACTTGTTAAAACTCGCAAGGATGCTGGCCCAGACAACATCCTTAACCGTGTCCCCAGAGCATGCGCAGACCAGCAGGCTGGTGTGTTTACGGACATATTTAATCATTCCCTATCCCAGTCAGTCGTCCCCACATGCTTCAAGATGGCCACCATCGTTCCTGTAACCAAGAAGGCATAGCTAACTGAACTAAATGTCTACCGCCCCGTAGCACTCACTTCTGTCATCATGAAGTGCTTTGAGAGGCTAGTCAAGGTTGATATTACCGACACCTTACCGGCCACCCGAGCCACACTTCCGTTTGCATATCGCCCCAACAAGTCCACAGATGACGCAATCGCCATCACACTGCACACTGCCCTATCCCATCTCGACAAATAGAAAACCTATGTTTTGTGTGTGCACTCGGAGTGTAGTGTCAGGAGAACAACTTCTCAACGTCAACAAAAAAAAGGAGACGGTCGTGGACTTCAGGAAACAGCAGAGGGAGCAGCCCCCTATCCACATCGAAGGGACAGCAGTGGAGAAGGAGGAAAGTTTTAAGTTCCTGGGTGTACACATCACAGACAAACTGAAATCGTCCACCCACACAAACAGTGTGGTGAAGAAGGCGCAACAGCGCATCTTCAACCTCAGGAGGCTGAAGAAATTTGGCTTGTCACCGAAAACCCTGACAAACTTTTACAGATGCACAATTGAGAGCATCCTGTCGGGCTGTATACGGCAACTGGCTGGTACGGCAACTGCACCGCCCTCAACCGCAAGGCTCTCCAAAGGGTGGTGCGGTCTGCACAACGCATCACCGGGGGCAAACTACCTGCCCTCCAGGACACTTACAGCACCCGATGTCACAGGAAGGCCAAAAAGATCATCAAGGACTACAACCGCCCAAGCCACTGCCTGTTCACACTGCTACCATCAAGAAGGCGAGGTCAGTACAGCTGCATCAAAGCTGGGACCAAGAGATTGAGTAACAGCTATCTCAAGGCCATCAGGCTGCTAAACAGCCATCACTAACATTGGTAGCGTCCCACCTGGCCAACATCCGGTGAAATTGCAGAGCGCAAAATTCAAACTTCAGAATAAAAAATATTTAACTGTAATACATCAAAATTAAGCTTAACTTCTTGTTCATCCAGATTTCAAAAAGGCTTTACGGCGAAAGCACACCATGCGATTATCTGAGCACAGCGCCCCGCATACAAAACCATGAAAAACATATTTCAACCAGGCAGGTGTGACACGAAAGTCAGAAATAACGATATAATAAATGCCTTACCTTTGATTATCTTCTTCTGTTGGCACTCCAAAAGGTCCCAGTTACATCACAAATGGTCCTTTTGTTCGATAATGTCCTTCTTTATGTCCATAGAAATTCAGTTTTCAGAAATTCAGAATTCATAGAAATTCAGAAATTCAGTTTAAATTCAGTCAATAATCCACCCAGTTTCCCTCCATCAAAATGCATCACAAACGTTACTAATAAACTTTTCCAAACAAGTCAAACAACGTTTATAATCAAACCTAAGGTACCCTAATACATAAATAAACTATAAAATTTAAGACGGAGCGTCGTTATTGTCTTTACCGGAGGAAAATACCAAAGACCGCACTCTCATTCATGCGCTTGGAAACACTACAGACAAAATGGGAGCCTGTTACGTTCCCCAATTTCAGTGTTGTAGTTTGTATTTGAGTGTGTGTTTCAGCCTTCTGAAGCTATAAAAAACAGTGTTTTGTTCAGAAGGGAGAGATGATAGGCACTCTTAGATCATTGCAGGCTGAGATCATTGCTGGAGAGATTGAATGTGATAGAGATCATTGGCAGGCTGAGATCATAGGCAGGCTGAGATCATTGCAAGCTGAGGAGATTGCAGAAAGATTGATTGTGATTTAGAGAGATCATGGCTGAGGGTGATATAGTGTTGGTTGTTTATCAGAAAGTGAATTGGTATGTACTGTGTTAGTTGTTGTTGGGAGCAGTTGGTATGTTCTGTGTGAGATTGTTACTCAGAGCTTATTTGATGTCCTTTGTTTCTTAGTTTGTTTGAGATTTTTTGATATTCTGTTTCATTTGTTCCCAAGGGGAGAAGGGGAAGGCACCTAGGGAGTGCTTAGGCAAGAGGCCCGCAGGCATACATATACCCGTAGTATATTCACTGTCTAGGCACACTAGGTAAGACCTGGGCGGACCACTCCCTGTATTTTGGTTAGTGCACCAGGTGGTGCTAAGTTAGGTAAGTAGTGGGTAGGCAGGTTAGATAGGAGAGGGGTAGCTTTGACATTTTACTTTATTTGCTTTGGTTCTGTCCAGCCCCTTTTCCCCATATTACAAGGACTTTATTCCTTTACACGATAAACGGTCAATTATGCCTTTTGTCGTCCTTTCTCGCACCTACAGTCCCATACCTATTTCACTTCACGGGGAGTTGAGTTGCAGCAGGGTGTTGCGTTCCCTCTTCACAGAGGCGTGTGTAACAAAGCCACCGAGAAAACCGAAAATTTCTGGCTCATTTTTACAAAAACCAACCTGAAACTCTTTCTAAAGACTGTTGACATCTAGTGGAAGCCCTAGGAACTGCAATCTGGGAGGACTTTGCCTTATAATAAAAGTGACAGCCATTGAAAATAGCGGTAGGCTGATTTTTTTGGGGGGGGGGTTGTCCTCTGGGTTTCGCCTGCCATATCAGTTATGTTATAATCAGACATTATTTTAAGAAGTTTTAGAAACTTGAGTGTTTCCTATCCAAATCTACCAATTATATGCATATTGAAGCTTCTGGGCCTGAGTATTCAGGCACAGAAGGCCCGTTATTCTGACGTGAAAATACTGCCCCCTACCCAAGAGAGGTTAAATAATGGCACTTTAATAATGCTTACATATCTTACATTACTCATATCACATGTATATACTGTATTTTATACCATCTGCTGCACCTTGCTATGCCGCTTGGCCATGTACGTACATATTCTCATTCACCCCTTTAGATGTGTGTGTATTAGGTAGTTGTAGGGGAATCGTTAGATATTACTGCACTGTCGGAACTCGAAGCGCAAGCATTTCACTACACTTGCATTAACATCTGTTAACCATGTGTATGTGACCAATAAAATTTGATTTGATGAAGGTAGAGTTATTAAAAGTGACTATGCAAAGATAATAACAGAGTAGCAGCAGCGTGGGGGGGGGGGGGGCAATGCAAATAGTCTGGATAGCCATTTGATTGGATGTTCAGGAGTCTTATGGCTTGGGGATAGAAGCTGTTTGGAAGCCTCTTGGTGCTCCGGTACTGCTTGCGGTGCGGCAGCAGTGATAACCTTCTATGACTAGGGTGGATGGAGTCTTTGACAGTTTTTAGGGCCTTCCTCTGACACCGCCAGGTATAGAGGTTCTGGATGGCAGGAAGCTTGGCGTTGGTGATGTACTGGGCCGCACTCACTACCCTCTGAATCTGAGGACCCATGCCAGATCTTTCAGTCTCCTGAGGTCGAATAGGTTTTGTTGTGCCCTCTTCACGACTGTCTTGGTGGGCTCGGACCATGTTAGTTTGTTCGTGACGTAGATGCCAAAGAACTTGAAGCTCTCAACCTAATCCACTACAGCCCCGTCGATGAGAATGGGTGCATACTCGGCCCTCCTTTTCCTGTAGTCCACAATCATCTCCTTTTTCTTGATCACGTTGAGGGAGAGGTTGTTGTCCTTCACCACATGGAAAGGTCTCTGACCTCCTCCCTATAGGCTGTCTCGTCATTGTCGGTGATCAGGCCACTGTTGTGTCTTCGGCCAACTTATTGATGGTGTTGGAGTCGTGCCTGGCCGTGCAGTCATGAGTGAAATGGGAGTACAGGAGGGGGCTGAGCACGCACCGCTGAGGGGCCCCCGTGTTGAGGATCAGAGTGGCGGATATGTTGTTACCTACCCT
>NC_092118.1:4039623-4147467 GCF_045679555.1 Salvelinus alpinus | reverse complement strand
AGGGGGATGACCGCGGCAGCTTTTCAATCCTTGGGGATCTCAGATGATACGAAGGAGAGGTTGAACAGGCTGGTAATAGGGGGTGCGACAATGGCGGCGGACAGTTTCAGAAATAGGGGGTCCAGATTGTCAAGCCCAGCTGATTTGTATGGGTCCAGGTTTTCCAGCTCTTTCAGAACATCTGCTATCTGGATATGGGTAAAGGAGAAGCTGGGGAGGCTTGGGCGAGTAGCAGCGGGGGGGGCGGGGCTGTTGGCCAAGGTTGGAGTTGCCAGGAGGAAGGCATGGCCAGCCATTGAGAAATGTTTGTTGAAGTTTTCGATTATCACGGACGTGACCGTGTTACCTAGCCTCAGTGCAGTGGGCAGCTGGGAGGAGGTGCTCTTGTTTTCCATGGACTTTACAGTATCCCAGAACTTTTTGGAGTTAGAGCTACAGGATGCAAATTTCTGCTTGAAAAAGCTGGCCTTTGCTTTCCTGACTGACTGCGTGTATTGGTTCCTGACTTCCCTGAACAGTTGCATATCGCGGGGGCTCTTCGATGCTATTGCAGTTCGCCACAGGATGTTTTTGTGCTGGTCGAGGGCAGTCAGGTCTGGAGTGAACCAAGGGCTATATCTGTTCTTGGTTCTGCATTTTTTGAACGGAGCATGCTTGTCTAATATGGTGAGGAAGTAACTTTTAAAGAATGACCAGGCATCCTCAACTGACGGGATGAGGTCAATATCCTTCCAGGGTACCCGGGCCAGGTCGATTAGAAAGGCCTGCTCGCAGAAGTGTTTTAGGGAGCGTTTGACAGTGATGAGGGGTGGTCGTTTGACCGCGGACCCGTGGCGGATACAGGCAATGAGGCAGTGATCGCTGAGATCTTGATTGAAGACAGCAGAGGTGTATTTGGAGGGCAGGTTGGTCAGGATAATGTCTATTAGGGTGCCCATGTTTACGGATTTAGGGTTGTACCTGGTGGGTTCCTTGATGATTTGTGTGAGATTGAGGGCATCAAGCTTGGATTGTAGGACTGCCGGGGTGTTAAGCATATCCCAGTTTAGGTCACCTAACAGAACAAACTCTGAAGCTAGATGGGGAGCGATCAATTCACAGATGGTGTCCAGGGCACAGCTGGGAGCTGAGGGGGGTCGGTAGCAGGCGGCAACAGTGAGAGACTTATTTCTGGAGAGATTAATTTTTAAAATTAGAAGTTCGAACTGTTTGGGCATAGACCTGGAAAGTATGACAGAACTTTGCAGGCTATCTCTGCAGTAGATTGCAACTCCTCCCCCTTTGGCAGTTCTATCTTGACGGAAAGTGTTATAGTTGGGTATGGAAATCCCAGAATTTTTGGTGGCCTTCCTAAGCCAGGATTCGGACACGGCAAGGACATCAGGGTTGGCAGAGTGTGCTAAAGCGGTGAGTAAGGCAAACTTAGGGAGGAGGCTTCTGATGTTGACATGCATGAGGCCAAGGCTTTTTCGATCACAGAAGTCAACAAATGAGGGTGACTGGGGACATGCAGGGCCTGGGTTTACCTCCACATCACCCGAGGAACAGAGGAGTAGTAGGATGAGGGTGCGGCTAAAGGCTATCAAAACTGGTCGCCTAGAGCGTTGGGGACAAAGAATAAAAGGAGCAGATTTATGGGCGTGGTAGAATAGATTCTGGGCATAATGTGCAGACAGGGGTATGGTGGGGCACGGGTACAGCGGAGGCAAGCCCAGGCACTGGGTGATGATAAGAGAGGTTGTATCTCTGGACATGATGGTCTCAATGGGTGAGGTCACCGCATGTGTGGGGGGTGGGACAAAGGAGGTATCAGAGGTACGGAGAGTGGAACTACGGGGTCCATTGCAAACCAAAACAATGATAATGATAACTAGCCTGAACAACAGTATGCAAGGCATATTGATATTTGAGAGAGACATACAATAAGGCATAAAGTGATTGCAGGTCTTGATTGGGAGAGCTAGCTAAAACAACAGGTAAGATAACAGCAGCTAGTCCACTAACACAGCAACAACAGGTAAAAATGGCGACGACTAGGCAGAGAGGGTCGGATTAACTACACACAGATCCTGAGTTAAAGCACAGAGCCGACAGATAAAACACAAATAAACAGAATGGAGTACCGTGAATTAATGGACAGTCAAGCAGGCATCAGCTATGTAGCCAAGTGATCATAGTGTCCAGGGGGCAGCCGTAGATGGAGCAGGGAGGCCTCCACTAAGCTAGCACGCAGCGTTTAAAGTTAGTAGCCCGGGGGGTGGTCTGCTCAGACGGAGGGGGTCTGCTCAGACGGAGGCCGGTTGAGGGCACAGCGGATGGGGTATTCGTCTGCAGACCAGACGTGGTCGTGTCGACAGAGAATCCAAGCCGGATGGCGATGGCGAAAGAGAGGTTGTGAATTGTAGAATTGTGTTTGCTAACTGGTGCTAGCTTCGTGGCAGTGGCGCTAGCTGCGCTAGCTGCAAGCTAGCTGTGAGGATCAGAAGTAGTGGCTCAGGGATTACGGCAGGAATCCGGCGTTGTTGTCGAGAGACAGTCCGATGCTGGTAAATTGGTGAGTAATATCCAGGCTAATAACAGGGCTGGTGTCTGTGCAGAAGGTAAAAGCTGCTAGCAGCGGCAAAAAATGGCTAAATTAGCTTGTAGCTGATTAGCTGGTTAGCTACTGGGGGTTCTTGAAAGTGTTCCAAAGTTAAAAAATAATAGCGATTCCGTATCACATTGGGTGAGGTAGGTTACCGGAAGGTATAATCGAATTAAAAATCGAAAAGAGATAGAAAAAAAATGTTAAAATATATACAAGAAATACGAAAAAATACGAACGTACACGAGAGGACTAAAGAAACACGTCTACACTGCTACGCCATCTTGGATCTGAGTCATAGGTTAGCTCAGTTACCTTAGCTTTCTTGGGAACAGGAACAATGCTGGCCCTCTTGAAGCATGTGGGAACAGCAGACTGGGATAAGGATTGATTGAATATGTCCTTAAACACACCAGCCAGCTGGTCTGCGCATGCTCTGAGGACGCGGCTGGGAATGCCGTCTGGGCCTGCAGCCTTGCGAGGGTTAACACGTTTAAATGTTTTACTCACCTCGGCTGCAGTGAAAGAGAGCCTGCAGGTTTTGGTAGCGGGCCGTGTCAGTGGCACTGTATTGTCCTCAAAGCGAGCAAAAAAGTTATTTAGTCTGTCTGGGAGCAAGACATCCTGGTCCGCGACGGGGCTGGTTTTCTTTTTGTAATCCGTGATTGACTGTAGACCCTGCCACATACCTCTTGTGTCTGAGCTGTTGAATTGCGACTCTACTTTGTCTCTATACTGGGACTTAGCTTGTTTGATTGCCTTGCGGAGGGAATAGCTACACTGTTTGTATTCGGTCATGTTTCCGGTCACCTTGCCCTGGTTAAAAGCAGTGGTTCGCGCTTTCAGTTTCACGCGAATGCTGCCATCAATCCACGGTTTCTGGTTTGGGAATGTTTTAATCGTTGCTGTGGGTACGACATCGTCAATGCACTTTCTAATGAACTCGCTCACCGAATCAGCATATTCGTCAATGTTGTTGTTGAACGCAATGCGGAACATATCCCAATCCACGTGATCGAAGCAGTCTTGAAGCGTGGAATCAGATTGGTCGGACCAGCGTTGAACAGATCTGAGCGCGGGAGCTTGCTGTTTTAGTTTCTGTTTGTAGGCTGGAAGCAACAAAATGGAGTCGTGGTCAGCTTTTCCGAAAGGAGGGCGGGGGAGGGCTTTATATGCGTCGCGGAAGTTAGTATAACAATGATCCAAGGTTTTACCAGCCCTGGTAGCACAATCGATATGCTGATAGAATTTAGGGAGTTTTGTTTTCAGATTAGTTAAAATCCCCAGCTACGATGAATGCAGCCTCAGGGTGTGTGGTTTCCAGTTTACAAAGAGTCAGATAAAGTTCGTTCAGGGCCATCGATGTGTCTGCTTGGGGGGGAATATATACGGCTGTGATTATAATCGAAGAGAATTCCCTTGGTAGATAATGCGGTCGACATTTGATTGTGAGGAATTCTAAATCTGGTGAACAGAATGACTTGAGTTCCTGTATGTTGTTATGATCACACCATGTCTCGTTGATCATAAGGCATACACCCCCGCCCCTCTTCTTACCAGAAAGATGTTTGTTTCTGTCGGCGCGATGCGTGAAGAAACCAGCTGGCTGCACCGACTCCGTTAGCGTCTCTCGAGTGAGCCATGTTTCCGTGAAGCAAAGAACGTTACAATCCCTGATGTCTCTCTGGAATGTTACCCGTGCTCGGATTTCATCAACCTTATTGACAAGAGACTGGACATTGGCGAGTAGTATGCTAGGGAGTGGAGCGCGATGTGCCCGTCTCCAAAGCCTGACCAGGAGACCGCCTCGTTTGCCCCTTTTACGGCGTCGTTGTTTAGGGTCACCGGCTGGGATCAGATCCATTGTATTGGGTGGAAGGCAAAACACAGGATCCGCTTCGGGAGAGTCATATTCCTGGTTGTAACGATGGTGAGTTGACGTTGCTCTTATATTCAGTAGTTCCTCCCGACTGTATGTAATGAAACCTAAGATTACCTGGGGTACCAATGTAAGGAATAACACATAAAACAACAAAATACTGCATAGTTTCCCAGGAACGCGAAGCGAGGCGGCCATCTCGGTCGGCGCCGGAAGTAGCCGGCCGAGTACAAGCTCAGTACAATCTTTGAAATTGTTGCATGTTCCGTTTATATTTTTGTTCAGTATATATATATAGTGAAATGAACAAGTCCCAGCATCGACCCCTGTGGAACACCTTTATGTACTTCAAGAAATTTGGATTTCACCTCATCAATCATGATGGCCAGAGTTCTGTCACTAAGATAATCATGAAACCAAGAGCAGTTGTCAGAGCCCAGGCCAATTGAGGACAACTTGTTCAATAAAATAGAATAACAGATTCACTACATGGAACAAAAGATAGTCAAAATATATATATAATAAGTTTGTTCTGAAGTGCCCTATATCTGAGAGATAAAATAAACTCTTTTTTATATACAGTGGGGCAAAAAAAGTATTTAGTCAGCCACCAATTGTGCAAGTTCTCCCACTTAAAAAGATGAGAGAGGCCTGTAATTTTCATCATAGGTACACTTCAACTATGACAGACAAAATGAGAAAAAAAATCCAGAAAATCACATTGGAGGATTTTTTATGAATTTATTTGCAAATTATGGTGGAAAATAAGTATTTGCAGTCCACTATTGAACGTTTCCAACGTTGCAGGAGCTGCGTTTACTTTGCTTTGATCCGGGACAATGTGGACCACATTGACTTTCAATGTAGCAACTGCTTGTTTGCAGAGGAGTACAGGAGCGAAGTAGCTACTCTTAGCAAGCTAATGGGGAACCCACGCCCACCTACTTTTTATTTTTCTTCCACCCCAGTAGCCGTACGCCGCTCTGGTCTGGTGGAGGTTTTGCCACAGTGTCAGCTCTCCACAGACGACTGGCTGGTGCTAGCCAGGGTTCCATCCCCGAAGGGGTCTCCCCCTTTCCTGGAGAACGGAGCTGATCTCGATCCAACCATCCAGCCATGGAGGTACGTCACTCGTCATGGAGGTCGAAGAAGGTGTCCTCTGGCAATGGGGGTCTCCATGGAGATGTTGAGCCCTGAATTGACACAGACCAGAAAGAGCTTTACCACCCTGGATCCAGAGGTTCTGGCGCCTTCGTCCGTGGTGGCTTCCCAATCAAGATCGGATCCGGAGGTACCTGCGTCTTCGTCCTCGGCTCGGTCTCCCTCTCCGGTGGCTTCTACCTTGGGTTCAGATCCTCAGAGCTCCCAGACCGTGAGGCTGCCTGAGAGACCGGCCCATTCAACATCACCAGCTGTCATCATAGGCAAATCTATAGCGGAGAAACATCTCGGTCTCCAAGGCAAAAACCCTGTGATACCCAGGCGCACGAGCACAGGACATAACAAGGCTGCTTCCGACTGTTCTACCACAGATGCCGGGATCTGACACTGTCGTAGTACATGTGTGGTCAAACGACATCAGGAGGGCTAGCTCGGAACATTTGAAAATGGTTATTAAAGAACTGATTTTAGCGTAAAAGACTGTGTGAATGATTCAGCAGACTGCTGGCATTACACATCTGGCTAAAAGACTACTGTAGCTCTGCTGGAGTCACTTTTATTGATAACTTTGACACCTTCTGGAAACAGAAGATACTCTACAGGAATGACAGTCCATCCAAATCATCTTGGCTCCTGGACTCTGTCCACACATTTCAAGGCTGCGTTGAAACAATGACTGGTAAATGATCCAAGACCAGCTCAGTTAATCCCTACCATTGTGACAATGAGTCGTCATTATGCTGCATCAAATGTACATGATCTTAGGGGCATTGGCAAACACAATGTAAGTAATTTAATTGATGTACCCCTAATTGCACCGAATTCATCTGTTTATCCTACAGCTATAGTAAGCAGTAATCATGAGCTTATAAACCAGAGTTACACTGTTAGCACTGAGGCGGTGTGCAATAGCATGGAAGACCACTTTATGCAGCTCACCCTGCACTATCAGCTCCAATGTAAGTAAATTGAGTAAGTCTACCTCTGATAAGCTTCCCAGTAAAGCATTAAAAACAATCAAGCAACCCAGAAAGCCCAAATTAACATATGTCGCCTCAGAAACAAGGTTGATGAAGCCAATAACTTGCTTGTAACAGATGACATTCATATTCTGTCAATCTCTGAAACTCACTTAGATAATACCTTTGATGATACAGTGGTAGCAATACATGGTTATAACATCTACCGAAAAGACAGAAATACAAATGGAGGCGGTGTTGTGGTCTATATTCAGAACCACATTCCTGTAAAGCTTAGAGACGATTTAATGTTTAACACTGTTGAAGTAATATGGCTACAGGTTAATCTGACTCACCTAAAGCCCATTCTCGTGGGAAGCTGCTATAGACCACCATGTGCTAACAATCAGTATCTGGATAATATGTGTGAAATGCATGTGATATCAACAGAGAAGTATATTTTCTGGGTGATTTTAAATATTGACTGGCTATCATCATGCTGCCCACTCAGGAAAAAATGTCAAACTGTAACCAGTGCCAGCAACCTGGATCAGGTTGTCAGTCAACCTACCAAGGTAGTTACAAACAGCACAGGAATTAAATCATCAACATGTATTGATCACATTTTTACTAACGCTGCAGATATTTGCTTTAAAGCAGTATCCAAATACATAGGATGTAGTGATCAAAGTATAATAACCATATCTAGGAAAACCACATTTCCAAAGGCTGGGCCTAATATAGTGTATAAGAGGTCATACAATACGTTTTGTAGTGATTCATATGTTGATGTAAAGAATATTTGCTGGTCTGTGGTGTGTAATGAGGAGCAACCAGATGCTGCACTTGACGCATTTATGAAACTACTTATTCCAATTACTAATAAGCATGCACCAATTTTAGGGATAGGCATTCCGCTAGCCCCTTGCTTTTTTCAATATTTACTAACGACATGCCACTGACTTTGAGTAAAGCCAGAGTTTCTATGTATGCGGATGACCCAACACTATACACGTCAGCTACTACAGCGACTGAAATGACTGCAACACTGAACAAAGAGCTGCAGTTAGTTTCAGAGTGGGTGGCAAGGAATAAGTTAACCCTAAATATTTCTAAAACTAAAAGCATTGTATTTTTAACAAAACACTCAGTAAACACTATACCTCAACTAAATCTTGTAATAAATCATGTGAAATTTAGCAAATTGAGATTACTAAACTGCTTGGAGTAACACTAGATTGTAAACTGTCATGTTCAACACATATTGACGCTGTCATAGCTAAGATGGGGAGAAGTCTATATAAGTCTGTATAAGTCTGTATAACAAAGCGATGCTCTGCATAACAAAGCGATGCTCTGTATAACAAAGCAATGCTCTACAGGCCCTAGTTTTGTCGCACCTTGACTACTGTTCAGTCATGTGGTCAGGTGCCACAAAAAAGGACTTAGGAAAATTGCAATTGGCTCAGAACAGGGCAGCATGGCTGGCCCTTGGATGTACACAGAGAGCTAATATTATTAATATTAATTTCAATCTCTCCTTCAGCCAGGAGTTCATCACTACTTTTATTTATGAGAGGTATTGACATGTTGAATGCACTGAAACTACTGGCACACAGCCCGGACACCCATGCATACCCCACAAGACATGCCACAAGAGGTCTCCTCACAGTCCCCAAGTCCAGAACAGACTATGGGAGGCACACAGTACTACATAGAACCATGACTACATGGAACTCTATTCCACTTGAAGTAACTGATGCAAGCAGTACAATTAGATTTATAAAACAGATAAAACACCTCATGGGGCAGTGGGGACTGTGAAGCAACACAAACATTGGCACAGACACAAGCATACACACACAGACACACACACACACACAGACACAGACACACACAGACACACACAGACACATACATACACATGGACTTAGTACTTAGTAAATTACAGAGGAAGAACTTTTTGAGGCTATTAAATCCTTTCAGTCTGGAAAAACCCCAGGGCTTGATGGCATACCGATAGAGGTATATCAAGTATTTTTTTATTGTTTTAACTACTCCTATACAAATGGTAGTCTGTCAGGTACTCACCAGGAAGGTCTGATTTCTCTATTATTAAAACAAGACCCAGATGGCAAATATAAAGACCTAGTCTATCTAAAAAACTGGAGGCCCCTTAAACTTCAATGTTGTGATGCAAAAATACTAGCAAAATGTATAGCACTGTATAGCACAGTTTTTACAGGTATTGTTCATCCTGATCAGACAGGTTTTTTACATCATGAAACATATAAGAAGCCAGGAATGGTAATTATAGCGGATTTTGAAATGGCATTTGATAAAGTAAGACTGGATTTTATTTATAAATGCCTGGATTTTTTCAATTTCGGTAAAATAATGTTTAGCGCGCTGTGGGAGGGGTCTCGAATGGTTGAGGGACAGCTATTGGGGAACTGTGGGGGGATCTTGGAGGGTTTGGGTTTCACAAGATTGTGATCATAAAAAAGGAAACTATGACATATTTTATATCACTATCATGCACACACACCCTCACACATAAGGATGGCTCTGTTGCGGAAAGACTGATACATGTTTGATAGTGTCTTGATGCTGTATTGTTTGTCCTTCATGTCTCTAATAATTTAATGTTAACCCTTCCTTGTGTTTTTTGTAATAACTAATAAAAATAATAAAAAAATAAAAAACATTGGCAAAGACACATACATACACACACACACAAACACAATAACATACGCACTATACATACGCATGGATTTAGTAATGTAGAAGTGTGGTAGTGGTGAAGTAGGGGCCTGAGGGCACACAGTGTGTTGTGAAATCTGTGAATGTATTGTAATGTTTTAAAATTGTATAAACTGCCTTCATTTTGCTGGACCCCAGGAAGAGTAGCTGCTGCTTTGGCAGCAATGAATATACGATGCTGTGCATCCTAACCATTTTCAGACACATAGCCACCAATTACTGCATCATGTCCCTTAGGATGAATTTTTCAGTCTCTTAGTGGTCACCGAAAGACAAGGCAAATCTTAATTTGCAACCCCTGGTAGCAATAATGGTAAGGTACAAGAAAACCTAAAGGATTGAACCTTCTTTAATTTCTACTTTCCCTGACAAAACTAATGCTATAGCTGAGCAGAGTAAGTCTGGGAATAAATAACCTTAAGGATGATCAAAACGTATCTATTTTTTCCTTCTAAGGCAACGCTGTAATTTCCATAGCTTTCTTTACTGTTGGTTTTTGAGTGCCACTCTAGGAAATGTGTAGTGTCACCCACTAGAGACGCAGAGGATGGGAGAGATAACGACCACAGGGGCCTACCCAGTCCTCCCACGTCAAGACATAAGCTTTACCATGTAGCCCACGTCTGGTGGGTTGGTCTCAGTATCGAAGAACAGACTTGCTCTGTCCATGTTGAGGTGATATACTGTAAGTCAGTTTGAAACACTTACTATGACTGTGGTATGTGGTTGTCCCATCTAGCTAATTTAAGATGAATGCACTGACTGTAAGTCGCTCTGGATAAGAGCGTCTGCTGAATTACTTAAATGGAAAATGGAAATGAAGCACTAAGGGATGTCATTATTTGAATATTGGCTAATCTCACAAGACGTACACAGTACGATGGTGCTAACTATTGACGATACAGAGAGTATACATGTCCTTCCATATGGAGTGAAAAAAAATCCCTGGCAAGGTGAGTTGAATTTGAGGTGTACTCCCACAAATCGACCATGCCAGGATACATTTTACAAAAATAAAAATGTTTTCAAGGAGTCACCATTGAGACCAGTGTCTATTTTAAGTGAGCCCTGCCTAATAGCTGTCATAAACACATAGAAACTTTAGTTCCTTCCGTGACCTGAAGTCAAATTATATTATCTTGAAGGTCTGTACTGTACAGAGTAACGACTCCATTTTAGATCAAGAAAAAGGATGTTTTGTGTTCTGTTTCTGTTCTGTTTTTCACAGAAGCCTCCATAGTTTGTTTAATCAGATCCTGTACCTTAACCCATCATTTACTTTTCATTCAGAAGTAACTTAGAATTAGAGGACTCCTGGTCTACAATGAGTCATTTTCAAATCCTCAGGACCATTCAACATATCACGTTTTATGGAATACCCAGATGCAGACAGTGTCGAAGTGACAAAAGTTTATTACTAGAACAGGGGGCAGGCAAAACGACAGGTCAAGGGCAAGCAGAGGTCAGTAATCCAGATCAGAGTCCATAAGGTACAGAACGGCAGGCAATCTCATAGCAGGCAGAGGTCAATAATCCAGTGTGTTGTGACATGGTACAGAACGGCAGGCAGGCTCAGGGTAGGCATAATGGTCATAACCGGGAAAACTAGAAACAGACAGGAGCAAGGGGAAAACCGCTGGTAGGCTTGACAAACAGAACAAACTGGCAACAGACAGAGAACACAGGTATAAATACACTGTGGATAATGGGGAAGATGGGCGATACCAGGATGGGGGTGGAGACTCCTTGCTGTCCCCAGTCCACCTGGCCTTGCTGCTGTCCCAGTTTCAACTGTTCTGCCTGCGGTTATGGAACCCCTACCTGTCCCAGACCTGCTGTTTTCAACTCTTAATTATCGGCTATGAAAAGCCAACTGACATTTATTCCTGATTATTATTTGACCATGCTTGTGATTTAAGAACATTTTGAACATCTTGGCCATGTTCTGTTATAATCTCCACCCGGCACAGCCAGAAGAGGACTGGCCACCCCTCATAGCCTGGTTCCTCTCTAGGTTTCTTCCTAGGTTTTGGCCTTTCTAGGGAGTTTTTCCTAGCCACCGTGCTTCTACACCTGCATTGCTTGCTGTTTGGGGTTTTAGGCTGGGTTTCTGTACAGCACTTCGAGATATTAGCTGATGTACGAAGGGCTATATAAAATAAACTTGATTGATTGATTGATTGATTGACAAGCACAAAGAAAGGTGCAAAAGATCAGGTGGTGACACAACAGGTCAATTCCTGAGGCAATGGGATCCATGTGGGTCCTGAATTCGACGGGCATGACTTTCAAATCCAGATGTATTCCCCAGTTAAAATCACTGGGGAAGTCAAGCCTGGGAAAAAATGCCATATTACAACCTGTGTTGTGATAATTGCATCGTTTGCTCTACATAGTATGTAACCTGTTAGTTCATATGCCTTGACAACGTGATGCTGTATATAGGCCTAAGGCCGAGACAATATGAAGACATTGGCAGAATATATTCAACCATACCTTTGTTTCATCAGAAAACCAGACAGCAACATCTGTCCAGTGAAGTCCATAAAACATATTGTATATAACAAACAGTTACATGACCTCCAGCATGGTCAAGCAAGTTAATGTTTACGACATTTTTGGACTAGTAAACAACTATTGATTTCGAACCATGTAGAGTTACCGCAAGTTGCAAAGAAAACAGGCGCTGCCGCCACTACCATCCAGCAGCATTTCAACTTCAACATTTCAACACCATCTAATCAGCTACAGTATGCTTAGTCTAATACAGTGACAACTAAAAGACAACTAAAAACGATTTAGTCCAATCAACGTATGCTAAATAGGATGTGGCTGTCCATGTTGCTGATTTCTGTGTGTGCGTGCAAGTAGAACATGTTGACTCACCCTACTTGTAGAGAAACACCAATGCCATCCTCCTCTTTCATGTAGCCTAAACAGTATGACTTTGTCATACAGTACACACTTACATTTTTTGTTGAACATTCAGCCTCTTGCAAATTGAATGACATTTCTGAAACAGAGATTATTTTCATGTTTTATTATTTTCTTCTTGGTACATTTTTTGACATCCATGAATACACGTCACTGTGTATCATTTTTCATCTCTGGCCCATTGGAGTTTCTGGGAAGAGGTCCAAATATAGCTGCTGACTCATGGAAAGTCTGCAATGCTCAATTCTTTTCGATCTCTGGTAGAGTTACAGAATATACTTCTCAAATATAAGTTATTTTATTTCACCTTTATTTAACCAGGTAGGCCAGTTGAGAACAAGTTCTCATTTACAACTGTGACCTGGCCAAGATAAAGCAAAGCAGTTCGACAACAACACAGAGTTACACATTAACAAACGTACAGTCAATAACACAATAGAAAAATATATGTACAGTGTGTGCAAATGTAGAAGAGTAGGGGGAGACAAACATCATCAGTAAAATATTTGTTTCTTTCTAATGAGAAATACTTCCATTTTGAGACAAGTAACTATGTTTGGCCTAAAGTCTTCACATTTGTGAACAGTAGACACCAAGCAGAAATGAGGAAGGTTGCAAAACATCTGACATCTTGTCCCATGTGAAACTACGTCCATCAGAGTAGACGTCTTCTTGACCAATACATCACAGCTATATTCTTACCTTAATCTCAGAGACTGAACCTCATCTGGAGTTTGACATCATTAATTACAAAGCAAACACTATCTGAGTTACTGTACCCTGAGAAACTTTAAAATGTAGCTCCACACGTAATTAGACATTTTAGCGCCAACACATTCCACAGACATACACACCCATTGCCACAACAGAAAGCCTGTTGAGCTATAAAAGGTTTATAAACCCCAAATGTATATAATTAAAGAGACATTTATTTTGCATGGCCTGCTGCTTTCTAGTATTCCTAAATACTACGATCAGTGCCCCTGGTTAAGTTCTGGCCTTGAAATGTCATTGGAATATTCCTAAATGCTAAAGGATTAACCAATCCTCATCTTAAAGTGAAGGATAATCCAATGGGCAATACAGCATTCTGTCTGAGAATATTTCAGGGCTGACTGGTTACCATTTTTGGATCTAAAAATACGTGGACAACTTCCCCAAAAGAACAAGCTTTTCCGGCAATGTCATAAGTTTAAAAAAATTCAATACAAAACGTTTTAAAGTGAAGTTTTGTACATGTATTAATTACAATTCAAGTCCATTTGTATAAACTTGTTTTATATTTCTCACTTGTCAGTTGGTATGGTATTTGGTTGGGTGGATGTGTTCATTATTAAGGTAAAAGTAAATCACATTGAAGCAATTGTTTTCCATTGTCTAATCACCCCAACCTCAAGTCTTTCTTAAAATCCATACCATTGTGAAACATGAGGTATAACATGATGTCACTAATCAAGTAGTATTACCATGGGAACAGTGACCATGTTGTGTATGAAGTCATGTTTCCATATTGTATGTTCCCATAAAACACTGGGGGAAAAGGGATGTAGAATTTTGTGAATACACTATTTTGTGAATAGCATTAACCCAGCAAACAGGATGTCCTGAGGACATTCAGCAACGTTCCCATTAGGTCACTTTAAGGTTTCGGTGCAACGTTATTGCACTGACGTTCTAAGAACATCATGTGATGGTCACAAGGGAAGGTTTTCTGGGTGACCTTTGTCTAGTTCCCTGTACGTTCCCAGGATGTCACTGAGGACCATGTCAGGACCTGTTTAGGACGTTCTCAGGACTTTCATTTTACTAGTGCTTGGGACATCGCATGACGGTTCCAAAGGAACTTTCTCTGGAGGACCTTTTTATATTTCCCGGTTTGTCCCAAGGGACATTTTTAGGATGATCTTGGGACGTTGTGTCAAGAGCCCCTGAAGGTCCCCTGAACGTTCTTGGGACGTTGTGTCATGGTCCCCTGAAGGTTTTTGTCACATGATGGTCCCAGGGGTGCAAAACCATTATATCTAAAATAATAAGTGGTAAGCTGTTCAGCTAAATTAGTGTACTGTAATGGCTTCTAGGAGTAGTGGGTGGAGGAGTCAGGCGCAGAGAGCAGGGTAGTTCAAAACGTGGATCTTTATTCCAAGAACAGAGTAACGGTCACGCCAAACACAAGGGTGCATAAATACCCAATCCAACAAATAGGATGAAACTGTCCAGGAAAACGGAATCCACAATAATCCACACACCATGAACAGAAAAACAAGCCCGCACAAAAGCCGGCGGGCCTACCGGGTTTAAATAGCCCAAAACAAAACCCAAACAAGAAACAGGTGAAACTAATCAGACAAAACTAACTGAAACAGAAAAGGGGATCGGTGGCAGCTAGTAGGCCGGTGACGACGACCGCCGAGCGCCGCCCGAACAGGAAGAGGCACCATTTTCGGCGGGATTCATGACAGTACCCCCCCCCCGGCCTCGAGGGCGACCCAAGGGGCGAGGCGGATCCGGATGGAGGCGATGGAACTCCCTTAGTAGCGATGGATCCAAAATATCCCCCACCGGTACCTAGCACCTCTCTTCTGGACCGTACCCCTCCCAGTTCACGAGGTACTGCAGGCCCCTCACCCGGCGTCTCAAGTTCAGAATAGCTCGTACCGTGTACGCCGGGGACCCCTCGATGTCCAGAGGGGGCGGAGGGACCTCCAGCACCTCACCTTCTTGTAGGGGACCAGCTAACACCGGCCTGAGGAGAGACACATGAAACGAGGGGTTAATGCGATAGTAAGAGGGGAGTTGTAATCTATAACACACCTCGTTTATCCTCCTCAGGACTTTAAATGGCCCCAACTTCCGGCAGGGCAAGCGGAGGGGCAGGTTTCGGGTCGAGAGCCAGACCCTGTCCCCTGGTGCGAACACAGGGGCCTCACTGCGGTGGCGGTCAGCGCTCTTCTTCTGCCGTCCACCGGCTTGCTTGAGAGCGTCCTGGACTGCCCTCCAGGTTTCCCTAGAGCGCTGCACCCACTCCTCCACCGCAGGAGCTTCGGTCTGACTCTGATGCCACGGAGCCAGGACCGGCTGGTAGCCCAGCACGCATTGGAATGGCGACATGTTCGTGGAGGAGTGACGGAGTGAGTTCTGGGCCAACTCGTACCTCGCCCATTCTCCTGGCCGGTAATACGACCGCAGAAACCTACCCACTTTCTGGTTCACTCTCTCCACCTGCCCATTACTCTCGGGGTGATAACCAGAGGTCAGGCTGACT
Source organism: Salvelinus alpinus (assembly GCF_045679555.1). Lineage (NCBI taxonomy): Eukaryota > Metazoa > Chordata > Actinopteri > Salmoniformes > Salmonidae > Salvelinus > Salvelinus alpinus. The sequence goes on along the minus strand of NC_092118.1, from coordinate 4,131,925 downwards.
GAGACCCCTAGACGTTCCATAAATGCCCTCCACACTCGGGACGTGAACTGGGGACCTCGATCAGATACGATCTACGCACCCCATAGTGCCGGAAGACGTGGGTAAATAGAGCCTCCGCAGTCTGTAGGGCCGTAGGGAGACCAGGCAATGGGAGGAGACGGCAGGACTTAGAGAACCGATCCACAACGACCAGAATGGTAGTGTTCCCCTGAGACGGGGGAAGATCGGTAAGAAAGTCCACCGATAGATGAGACCAGGGCCGTTGTGGAACCGGGAGGGGCTGTAGCTTCCCTCTAGGCAAGTGCCTAGGAGCCTTACTCTGGGCGCACACCGAACAGGAGGAGACATAGAGCCTCACGTCCTTGGCTAAGGTGGGCCACCAGTATTTCCCCCTAAGACCCCGCACTGTCCTCGCAATCCCCGGATGACCTGAAGAGGGTAGTGTGTGAGCCCACCGAATCAATTGATCACGGACACTAAGCAGCACGTACCTGAGACCGGCAGGACACTGTGAAGGCGCAGGTTCCAACCGCAACGCCTGCTCGATGTCCGCGTCCACCTCCCATACCACCGGAGCCACCAGCCTAGAAGCTGGAAGGATGGGAGTAGGATCGATGGACCGGTCCTCAGTGTCATAGAGACGGGACAGCGCGTCGGCCCTAGTGTTACGGGAACCTGGTCTATAAGAGATCGTGAATCTGAATCTGGTAAAGAACATGGCCCACCTAGCCGGACGAGGATTCAGTCTCCTCGCCGCCCGAATATACTCCAGATTGCGGTGGTCAGTCCAGATGAGGAAAGGATGCTTAGCCCCCTCAAGCCAGTGTCTCCACACCTTCAGGGCTTTTACCATAGCTAACAACTCCCGGTCCCCAACATCATAGTTCCGCTCCGCGGAAGAAAGCGCAGGGGGGGAGCTTCGGTGGCGTGCCCGAGCGCTGTGATAGCACGGCTCCAACCCCAGCCTCGGATGCATCCACCTCCACTATGAACGCTAACGAGGGGTCCGGATGCGCCAACACGGGCGCTTCAGTAAACAACGCCCTCAACCGCTTGAAAGCTCCGTCCGCCTTGGCCGACCACCGTAGACGCACCGGCCCCCCCTTCAGCAGTGAGGTAATAGGAGCTGTTACTTGGCCAAAACCCCGGATAAACCTCCGGTAGTAATTGGCAAACCCTAAAAACCGCTGCACCTCCTTTACCGTGGTCGGAGTCGACCAATTACGCACGGCATTAACGCGGTCACACTCCATCACCACCCCCGAGGTGGAAATGCGATAACCCAGGAAGGAAACGGCTCGTTTGGAGAACACACATTTCTCAGCCTTGACATATAGGTCATGCTCCAGCAGTCGCCCAAGTACCTTGCGCACCAGGGAGACATGCGCGGCGCGTGTGGCGGAATAGATCAAGATGTCATCAATGTACACCACCACACCCTGCCCGTGCAGGTCCCTGAGAATCTCATCTACAAAGGATTGAAAGATGGCTGGAGCATTCTTTAACCCATACGGCATGACGAGGTACTCATAGTGGCCCGATGTGGTACTAAACTCGGTTTTCCACTCGTCTCCATCCCGAATACGCACCAGATTATACGCGCTCCTGAGGTCCAGTTGTACAAAACTTTAATCAATGACAATATGGTCATATTTTTCATGATCACTTAGTACTGACTTTTCAATATGACCCAACCTGAGATTTGAACTCACAACCTCTGAATTGTGAACCTACAACCTTTCTTCTGCGCCAGAAAGTTTGTAGAAATCCAGAAGTCCCCTACACATTCATTACCTATAACCTGAACCAGGTTGCAGCCAATCATCAGTCATTTGTGTAAGTGCTGTGCTTGTTGAATGTCCTTCCATAAAAGCGTGCTGAAAGTATGTTGTCAATTTGTTTACTGTAAAATAGCATTGTACTGTATGTGATCAAACACTATTTTTTCAAAAACTTTACTAAGGGTTGGTAACAGGCTTATTGGTTGGCTATTTGATCCAGTAAAGGGGGCTTTACTATTCTTAGGTAGCGGAATTACTTTTGCTTCCCTCCAGGCCTGGGGGCACACAGTTTCTAGTAGGCTTAAATTGAAAATATGGCAATATTGTTTGCTATTACCTCAGTAATTTTCCATCCATGTTGTCAGATCCCGGTGGCTTGTCATTGCTTGTCATTGTCACCTCTTCCACACTCGCTTTACTGAATTCAACATTACAATACTTGTCTAATTAGGTCAGATATACTTGAATGTCTAGTGTCAGCATTTGTTGCTGGCATGTTCTGCCTAAATATGCTAATCTGGCCAATGAAAAAATCATTAAAGTAGTAGTTTGCCATTTTTCCCCCAAAATGTAATTTAAGGTGCTCTGAAGATTTTTACTATAATTCTTTATGTCATTTATCTTTGTTTCATAGTGTAGTTTCTTCTTTTTATTCAGTTTACTCACATGATTTCTCAATTTGCAATACGTTTGCCAATCGGTTGTGCAGCCAGACTTATTTGCCATTAATTTTGCCTCATCGCTCTCAACCATACCATTTTTTTATTTCTTATCAATCCACAGGGATTTAAGAGTTTTTACGGTCATTTTCTTATTGGGTGCATTCTTATTAGTAACTGGAATAAGCAATTTCGTAAATGTGTCAAGTGCAGCGTAATGCTCCTCATTACACACTACGGACCAACAAATATTCCTTACATCAACAACATAGTAATCATTACAAAACTTATTGTATGACCTCTTATACAACCTTTGGAACTTTGGTTTTCCTAGATATGGCTACTATATTGTGATCACTACATCCGATGGATCTGGATACTGCTTTCAAGAAAAATTCTCCAGCATTAGTAAAGATGTGATCAATACAAGTAGATACTTTCATTCCTGTGCTGTTTGTAACTACCCTGGTAGGTTGAATGATAACCTGAACCAGGTTGCAGGCACTGGTTACAGTTTGAAGCTTTTTCTTAAGTGGGCAGCTTGATGAAAGCCAGTCAATATTTAAATCACCCAGAAAATATACCTCTCTGTTGATATCACATACATTATCAAGCATTTCACACATATTATCCAGATACTGACTGTTAGCACTTGGTGGTCTATAGCAGCTTCCCACCAGAATGGGCTTTAGGTGAGGCAGATGAACCTGTAGCCATATTACTTGAACAGTATTTAACATGAGATCCTCTAAACTTTACAGGAATGTGGTTCTGAATATAAACAGCAAAACCTCCAACATTGCCATTTCTGTCTTCTGTGTAAACGTTATAACCTTGTATTGCTACCACTGTATCATTAAATGTATTATCTATGTGAGTTTCAGAGATAGTCAGAATATGAATGTCATCTGTTACTAGCAAATTATTGATTTCATGAACCTTGTTTCTTAAGCTACAAATTTTAACGTGGGCTATTTTGAGAACTTTTCTTCTGGGTTGCTTACTTGTTTTCATTGCTTTACTTGGAAGCTTAGCAGAAGTAGGTATTCACATGTTATTTATGTTAGTGCACGGTGAGCTGCACACAGTGGACTTCCTACTAGGGCACACCTCCTCAGTGCTAACAGTATAAATCTGGTTCATAGGCACATGATTACTGCATACAATAGCTGTAGGATCAGCAGATGCATTTGGGGCTGTTAGAGGGACATAAATTAGGTTACTTACATTGTGTCTACCAACAGCCCTGGTGTAATGTACATTTGCTGAAGCATTATGCCAACCCTGCATCACAATGGTAGGGATTATCTGAGCTGGGCTTGGGTCATTGATAAATCATTGTCTCAACGCAGCCTTATAATACTGTGAAAGGATGGAAGATTGAATACTGAGACTACCTCTAAATTGGAACAACCATCTCAGTCAAATGTATGCTATTTATCTTTGTGTAGCATAAAATTAATCAACCAATCAATGTACATGCAAAAACACAGATATTAAAACAAACGATTCGGGAAATCACCCTGCAATAGAGTATGCTGGGAAAAATGATAAATTGCTCTATGTAGAACCCGTCTTGCCTTCCAAAAACGCCTTATTGCCTTCTGTTCTAGTAGCTGCACTTCTGTACAAAGTATTATAATGTCCTATGTTGTTATCTAGTGGCGAATTTGGGTACCGTAGCTTTTAATTTGCTAACTTTCGGGTTCTGAGCTATTTTCTGTTTTCTTTCTTTCTTAATTTTTCACCTTTATTTAACCAGGTAGGCTAGTTGAGAACAAGTTCTCATTTACAACTGCGACCTGGCCAAGATATAGCATAGCAGTGCGACACAAACCACAACACAGAGTTACACATGGAATAAACAAGCGTACAGTCAATACCACAATAGAAAAAAAAGAAAGTCTATATACAGTGTGTGCAAATGGCGTGACGAGGTAAGGCAATAAATAGGCCAGAGTAGCACATAATTAAAATTTAGCAAAATTAACACTGGAGTGGTAGATGTGCAGATTATGATGTGCAAGTAGAAATACTGGTGTGCAAAAGAGCAGAAAAGTAAATAAAAACAATATGGGGATGAGGTAGGTAGATTGGATGGGCTATTTACAGATGGGCTATGTACAGCTGCAGCGATCGGTTAGCTGCTCGGATGGCTGATGTTTAAAGTTAGTGAGGGAAATATAAGTCTCCAGCTTCTACACCTGCATTGCTTGCTGTTTGGGTTTTAGGCTGGGTTTCTGTACAGCTCTTTATGACATATATACAGGAAAAAACGCCAGGGTGTGGTCATTCCCCACGCCAGGTGTGGCTTCCAATTTGTAAGTCGCTCTGGATAAGAGCGTCTGCTAAATGACTTAAATGTAAATGTAAATGTAACTCTGTTCATCTGCATTAATCTGAGGACACAGGATAGTATTTCAAGATACTTAATTTCAACCAGTGGAGAATATGAAATGCTATATTGAAAGAAGTTCATTATCCAGGTATTATAAATACATAAATGCATTATAATTATGATAATTGTAAAATTGTAAATATGGCGTGCATTATAAAACGAGGAAGAAAGACGAGGTGGGGAGAGAGGTGTAGAAGACAGAAAGGGAAAGAGGTAAGAACAGCGGCAGACAGCATATGATTCATGAATTACAGTGCTACCCTAATATTCTCTCAGGTCATCACAACTGCGGTGTCTCCTAACCAGCCTTGGGCCCAAAGTTGGCCCGAAGGTTATCTTAAGAGCGGGTGAGGTGGCGATGACGGGACTGGCTTCCTCTCTCACATCAAAACATACCTGCAGACGAGAGAGCACGATTAAGCCTTGCTTTTTAAAATTCTAACACGGTCAGTGTTAAGAAGAGATAAGAAGATAAGAGATAAGATTAAATCAAGAGATGAAATGCAAAACTGACATTGGATCATTAACTATGGGGCTACTACATCTCTGTCTGTATTTCAATGTAAATCATCTCTTTGATAATACTTCCTGTTGACCCGACCAAGTGACATCTCACCTACGATCATGCTGTGCCTTCTGTGTCAGCCAGTTCAGATGCGGGAGAGGTTCACCAAAACAGCTGATAAAACCTAGAGGATTTAGGGAGAAGGGAGAGAGGGATGAAGTGAAGAAGAGACTGTTATTGTGTGTGTGTGGCTACAGAGTACTTTACGCTGAAAAACAGACACATGAGGACAAACAATAGACGATAACGTCAATAGAAGATACTGTATGTGACGCAGACACCTATCAGAGTGTACCTGAAACATTTAAATATAGAGGGCTATGTGTCTCACCACTTGGTTATTGCAAGGCTAACCCCCAGGGAAATCATGACTTGGCAGCAACAGATAGTCCAGTTAAAGTGGCTGTGTTTATGTGGTGTAAATCTGAAAATTAGCAGCTGACATCTTAAGGGTTTTTTAATTAATGCATGTGAGACAGGTTCCATGTACAACAGGACAGGCAGAGATGGAGAAAAATAACACAGAAAAGTTTAATTATTATGGACACTTTTGCCAGCAATAAAGCTTCCATGGCCTGTTCCTCGGAGAGTGAACATCTGGCAATATCTACATTTTCAACCCCTTGGCCAGCTCGCTCTCTGAAAGTAAAGAAAACAGCTTCTTTTTTATACATATGAAAACAATAACTGAGACATGACCATTCAATCTAAAGCAGCAGATGTCATTTTTAGGACACGTCAACACAGCCCAGTGCTGCTTACCTGAGATGCCATCTTCGTAGGTGTCCGCTTTGACTTCCTTTGTGTCGGCAAAAAGTTGCTTTCAGAACAATTATCTTGGATTTAAAATAAAAAAGCTTTTGCTCTCGACAAAAAGACACAAATGTACCTCCATAGCATATAACAATTTGCCTGTGAATAACCACACCTTCATACAAACTTGCAACTGTATGCAGAATGCTTGACGCACAACCGAAGATGCTGCCATATCCTGCCAGCATGCCCACAAGCGAGCCACTCAGGAGCAGAATGATGACGTGTGGAAGAGGGAATGCAATGAGATGGGAACAGCAATTTGTTGCAAGTTGGGGAGGAGGGCTAATAGCTGAACAATAGACTATTCAACCTTTACTAAAGAATAGTCTAATAGCCGAGCTAGGTGTGAAACCCCCCCCCCCCTCCTATCACAGACCAGATTTGCCCTAACGACCAAGGGGTAGCTTGCTACTCAATGTAATAAAGTAATGACTTTTCAAATAAGTTAACTTACACGTTAGCTGTCCTTACGAACCACATAGCATATCATTACAGCAGTATGTACCGGTATGTTAGTAGTTATACATCAAACTTGCCAGTATATTAACTATAGGCTATCTAACTAACCAATGTTTATTGACTTGATTATTCTCGTCATTCTTAGCCAAATGGTGTAGTAGTTGTGCTTTCTCAATGGACATTCGGTTGCTTTCGTAACGCTTTGGCTATCTATTGTCTGGACAATAGAACAAGTCAAAACGGCCTAAGAACATTGGCTAAACTGGAATACTAGCGCGAGCCCATAGCAAATTAATGGAATTGAACATTTGCAGAGCCTGTTTTGACTAGAGTGATGCTTAGGAAACTGCAGTCCTGAAATACATCAAAAAGCGTGAAGACTTCTGCCTGAAGCACATATACGTCGCAGCGTACATGTTGGACCCCAAGTATGCTGGCAAGAGCATCCTGTCTGGTGCAGAGATCAAAAAGGCCTATGGTATCATCACTACCGTGTCTCTCAACCTTTGCCTGGATGAGGCCAAGGTTCTTGACAGTCTGGCAAAGCACACATCCAAGCAAGGGCTTTGCAATATGGCAGTTGTGCCAACATATCTCATCAGCCACCTGGTGGAAGGGACTTTGTGGATCTGAGGCTCTTTCCCCTGTTGCCTCTATCATCTTCCAAATCCCACCAACATCAGTCGCCTCAAAGCGCAACTGGTCCTTGTTTGGGAACACACACCAAAGCACGCAACAGGCTGACCAATACAGTGGTTGAAAAATTGGTGGCCATCCGGGTAAATTTGAGCCTTTTTGAGCCTGACAATGAGCCATCCTCAACAGGGTTGGAAAGTGACAGTGAAGATGAGGCCTCCGAGTCTGATGTTCAAGAAGTGGACATTGAGGACATCCAGGGAGAAGACATGGAAGCCTGAGAGGAAGACAACCAAAGTTTTGGTTTCTAGACTTTTTACAGATGTATTTTGAAAACGTTTTTGGGGGATGCGATGGATCATTGGAGATCATTCAATATTCCCTTTTGTTGTTTCGTGAAATAATCCCATGTGAAGAGTCATTTAATTAAAGTTCAATTCGTAACTAAATTGTATTTTTTATCATTTGCAATTATTTGCAATTATGCAATTATGTCATTTGCAATTATGTCTACTTATGAAAAGGTTTATGTTTCTGTCTTCATAAGATATGGTAATAAATATATCCAATGCAAAAACATTGTCACGTTCCTGACCTGTTTTCTGTTTAGTTTTGTGTGTTAGTTGGTCAGGACGTGAGTTTGGGTGGGCATTCTATGTTGTCTGTTTCTATGTTGGTTTAGGGTTGCCTGGTATGGCTCTCAATTGGAGGCAGGTGTTTGGCGTTCCTCTAATTGAGAGTCATATTTAGGTAGGCTGTTCACAAGGTTTGTTTGTGGGTGGTTGTCTCCTGTGTCTGTGTATATGTTTGCACCATACGGGACTGTTTGCGGTTTGTTCATTTTATGTAGTCTGTTCCTGTTCATTTCGTTCTTCACGTTGTATGTAAGTTCATCGTTCAGGTCTGTCTACTTTCGTTTTGTTATTTTATTAGTTTTCAAGTATAGTTTGTTTCGTTTTGTCTTGTTAATAAAAGTTCATTATGTCATTTCAACGCGCTGCACCTTGGTTCAATCCCTGCTCCTCCTCTTCGGATGAAGAGGAGGAGGACCGCCGTTACAAACATCTACATTTAAATGGTATTAATATTAATTTGCATATATTTCCGTTAATTCCCATATATTCCCAGGAATTACCCATATGTTCTCGTTAATTCCTACGGAAAGTTTCCACCCCTAAATATTCCCCAAAATGTGCAACCCCAGTCCCATCACATATACTTTGAGGTACAGGATATTGAGAAGTAAAGTTTACCAAACAGAGTTTGAGTCAGAAGCATATTAATTCAAGTAAATAAAATTTCACGTGATTGGCATCATAGTTAATTCTGCATTGTCTAAAATGACACTCACATCTGTTATGGCAATGGCTTTCACACTGACAGCTGCATGCTGGTGCTGAAATTAGCCCATGAAGACAGCTAAACCTGCAATTTTCATAGGCTTTCTGTCTTGGATTAGTTATCATGCTTAAATACAGGACTCTACCACCAACACTTACGTGCTGAAGAACCCATTTAAGATGGCTTTATTTAACTTTGATACCCTTAAATGATTCCACAATAAGCATTCGTGTTTTCCTGCGTCATTAAGACTGTCGTCTGTTTGATTGGGAATTTTTGAAGACAAGCCACAGGAGAATAGAAACAAGACAGGGAAATTCAAAAACATTATGGTCATTATTTTTTACAAGATAATGAATTGGAAGTAATCTGTCATATGGAAAGTGCAATCTTGATTACATTCATTCTTGATTACAATAAATCCAATTATCTCTCAAGTTTTTCTTCCGGGAGTAATAACACAGTATCTGGTTGGCTGACATTATACCAGTTTTTGGTGCTTTCAGGGATAAGCAGTTTAAAGGCTCAGAATACCCCAGGAATAGCATAACTATAGAAGGAAAATCACTATTGGAACAAGAATACTTTTAACATAACAATCAAGAGCTCACATCTTCAAGTAATTAAAGAACACATTACATTTCAATGAATTACCAACTAAGACACAATGTTTTATGATAACTAGGAATTTACCTGTTTCTGTGACCGCCACTCCTCAGGGCCGTTCCACGTCCGGATCCATTTGGGGATGTTTGTCTTTGGGACCCTGTAATTTCTCTATCAATCAGTCACATGGGCCACCATCAACCCTTCATTCATAAAGCTCAAAGTACCTCTTAGTGGTACATTGAGTTTGTTGAAACGTTAAATCCGTATCCCAGCCATGATGGGATATCTTTAGCCTTAGTTTAGCTCACGTGCTGGGTTTGGTCTCCCTTACATCAACTGCCAATTATATACTTCTCCTGGGTGTGGATAGGTCCGGTCAGCAGGAGGAGAAAACTGAAACATCAGTTTTTAGACACTGAAGTGCACAAAAACATACCAAATGGGAAACTTTTTTCCAGACACTGTTATCATCCCACAATTTGAAACACTACAAGTGCTACTCTGAATTCAATGTTAGCAGTGGTCTTAAACCCTCTTAATGTGTGTTACATCATAAAGAGACCCAGGATCTCCTTAGGACAGTGTTTGCAGACCACTCCAGTAAGGTCATAAGAGAAGTTGCCAAGTCTCTACTTCCCACTCTTATTCCTCTTTACCCTTTAGTACATGTATTTTCAAAAAGAGGAAAGATATAATATGTTTGGCATACAATTTCACAAGGATATAGATACACTTTTCAGTATGTGCAGGGGTAAGAATGACACATCTTTGGCACATCAACGGTCAGTAAGAACATGTTTGGATCATATACCATGTCTCTGAAGTGGCGGAGTGTAATACTTTATGTGTTGTGTATTTTACAGAGCACAGCAATAGACAATATGAAGGCTATGTCATTAATGTTCATTTCTAAGGCAGTTACCCTAACCCCTTATGGTTATTACAATGGAGTTCTACCACATCAAGTCACTGTGTAACAGTAATGAGTTGAGCAGAGGACGAGGGAAAAATAAGTCATGCATTTTCATAGTCTTATAATACAGGACACTACCACCAAGTACAAGAACATTGAGCAATTCATAGATGCATGCTAGAGTGTAGAAAATGACAAAATGCTATGTTGTAAAAACATGGAAAGTAACCAAATTACAGTGTTAGCCCTAAGGCACGTCATGCATTTTGTTTCCTTTAGATATAGGAGCATAATAAAAAAGAAACATGATCTAAAAACAGAAGTTGTGTTTGGCTGCTTGTGGTAGTGCTGTTTAAAATAACAAAAGTAAACTAGAATTATCTGAACCTAGAAATGTATAAAATCCTGACTGCACCCTCTCTTGCTCTGTCATTTAGCTAAACATGACTAAAGTTGGGATGGTCAGGCCTCTTATGTGGGCCATAAACACAAACAGAGTTTGAAATAATACAGTATGGCCAAGGCATATCAGAATAGGTGGCACAGGAAAATACTGGATGCCACCACAGTATAAGGTGCAGCAACAGTTTCATAGCACTATAAAACACACGGCAATGAATACAGGGTTGTTCAAGGGTGGAACATGTATGAACAGAATTAAAAACATGCTTGGCATTTATAATACGTGCCTGAAGGTATCTTCAGCTAACTGCATAAAATTATCTAATGTCACATTCATTTTGCTCTCAGTCCAATGTCTTAGAAATTAGACATATTTACACTACTTAATCTTGGGTATTTCAGTGTTTCATTTGATAGTGACAAGTTAAAACAATGTGTGTCACACACAATCAACTATTGTCACATGCTGATCTGTTTCACCTGTCCTTGTGATTGTCTCCACCCCCTCCAGGTGTCGCTTATTTTCCCTGGTGTATTTATCCCTGTGTTTCCTGTCTCTCTGTGCCAGTTCGTCTTATATGTCTTTCAAGTCAACCAGTGTGTTTTCCCGTACTCCTGCTTCTATTCTCTTTTTCCTAGTCTTCCCGGTTTTGACCCTTTCCTGCCTTGACTCTGAACCCACCTGCCTGACCATACTGCCTGCCCTGACCTCAAGCCTGCCTGCCACTCTGTACCTCCTGGACTCTGAACTGTTTTTGACCTTTTTGCCTAGCCACGACCATTCTCTTGCCTACCCCTTTTGGATTGATTAATAAATATCAAAGACTCAAACCATCTGCCTCCCGTGTCTGCATCTGGGTCTCGCCTTGTGCCCTTATAACTATGCAAGGCAGCACTTAGGAAAATTACAGTTAATTCGGTCTAATTCTAAAATTAGAAGAGTTCAAACAAGTTTCATGTTCTAGGAATGTTTAATTATAACCTTTGTGGAAGGGGTTTCTAGGTGTCACGTTTAATATAGGAATACTCCACAGAATCCTGGTACAGCACACCCCTTCCTCTTCACCCCTGTCTTTACCCTTATTTGCCATTATGATGCAAGTAGACATACAAGTCAGTCAGTGCATTTAAACTGCAGAAAATAATCCATAAATGGTACTACGTTCAAAAGGTTTTTATGACACAATCTGTATATTGAGTTACCTACACATTGTTTATGGCAACTTGTGTGTTAGAAAACTATTATTATTTCGGTGTATGCATTTCTTATGTGGTGTGGACGAAATTCATAAATTACAGACTAGGTTAGAGCCAGTTTACGCTGTTCTGTGAAGGGAGTAGTATGCAGCGTTGTACGAGATCTTCAGTTTCTTGGCAATTTCTCGCATGGAATAGTTTTCATTTCTCAGAACAAAAATAGACTGACGAGTTTCAGAAGAAAGGTCTTTGTTTCTGGCCATTTTGAGCCTGTAATCGAACCCACAAATGCTGATGCTCCAGAACCTCAATTTGTCTAAAGAAGTCCCGTTTTTTTGCTTCTATAAAGAGCACAACAGTTTTCAGCTGTGCTAAAATAATTGCAAAAGGGTTTTCTAATGATCAATTAGCCTTTTAAAATTATAAACTTGGATAAGCTAACACAACGTGCCATTGGAACATAGGAGTGATGGTTGCTGATAATGGGCCTCTGTACGCAGATGTAGATATTCCATAAAAAAATCTGCCATTTCCAGCTACAATAGTAATTTACAACATTAGCAATGTCTACACTGTATTTCTGATCAATTTGATGTTATTTTAATGTAAAAAAAAATAAGCTTTTCTTTCAAAAACAAGGACCTTTCTAAGTGACACCAAACTTTTGAACGGTAGTGTATTTTGATTTGTTTAAAACTTTTTTGGTTACTACATGATTCCATATGTCTTATTTCATAGTTTTGATGTCTTCACTATTATTCTGCAATGTAGAAAATAATAAAAAAATAAAGAAAAAACCCTTGAATGAGTAGGTGTTCTAAAACTTTTGACCTGTAGTGTATATGGTTGAAGATTCCAAAAATAAGAAGGCCAGTCCGAGGCAAGGTCACTTCTCATCCCAAGGAGGTTGACTGGCAGAACATGCCCCCTTGTGTTGAAGTCTTGCTACCTCATCTCAAGAGCACCGGCCATCCACCACAAACTACACTGCATTCACCAGGCAGAGATAAAACAAGTCCAACACAAATGGCTTTTCCAGTACTTATTTTTATAGCTTTAATGGCAGTTTTGAGGGTGAAGCACTAACAAAAATACACACGTTAAGGACTATAAACTGTTAGGCCTGAAATAGTGGACAAAATGAAAGATTCCCTATGTTCTCAATCAAACATACACGCTGACCAAACATAATCCATGCTGCTATGTTCATTTTAGGGTAAAAGGCTAAGTGTGTTCAGCCTTAGGTAAGTGTAGATTTAGGTCCTATTATAACTGTTGGAATATTAGGTTTAAAGAGGAGCCAGTAGACTTTGTTTCTGTCCATATCTCTGCTGCCCTTCCAGTGTTTTTGTTTACCTTATCATAGAAGGGGTGGGAGATGTTCAGACAGTCTGGAAAGGTAACAGGCGTGTCAAATACAGACATTTTCGGACAGATGTAAATTGGGGATGCATATCCTATCCTCAATGCCATCTTTGTGAGACAATGATTCCACTATATGGGCACCAAAAACCAGGGGATTTTTTTAGATTTTTTTTGCTGGATATTTTTGTAGAGGGTCATTGAATAATGAAAAAAACAAATAAAACATTTAACATGTGTCTGATAAATGTGATTATTTATCATTGATAAACTGAATCTGAAATAAACGCCACCGTTCAAAAGTTTGGCATCACTTAAAAATGTCCTTGTTTTATAAAGAAAAGCACATTTTTTATATATTATAGTAACATCAAATTGATCGGAAATACAGTGTAGACATTCTTAATGTTGTATATGACTATTGTTGCTAGAAACTGAAGATTTTTAATGGAATATCTACATAGGCGTACAGAGGCCCATTATCAGCAACCATCACTTCTGTGTTCGAATGGCAGGTTGTGTTAGTTAATCCAAGTTCATCATTTTAAAAGGCTAATTGATCATTAGAAAACTATTTTGCAAATAATGTAGCACACCTGAAAACTGTTGTTCTGATTAAAGAAGCAATACAACTGGCTTTCTTTAGACTAGTTGAGTATCTGGAACTTCAGCATTTGTGGATTCAATTACAGGCTCAAAATGGCCAGAAACAAAGACATTTCTTCTGAAACTCGTCAGTCTATTTTTGTTCTGAAAAAATAAGGCCATTCCATGCGAGAAATTGCCAAGCAACTGAAGATCTCATACAACGCTGTGTACTACTCCCTTCACAGAACAGCGCAAACTGGCCCTAACCAAAATAGAAAGAGGAGTGGGAGGCCCCGGTGCACAACTGAGCAAGAGGACAAGTACATTAGAGTGTCTAGTTTGAGAAACAGATGCCTCACAATTCCTCAACAATTCCTCAACTGGCAGCTTCATTAAATAGCACCCGCAAACACCAGTCTCAACGTCAACAGTGAAGAGGCAGCTCCGGGATGCTGGCCTTCTAGGCAGAGGTCCTTTGTCCATTGTCTGTGTTCTTTTGCCCATCTTAATCTTTTATTTTTATTGGCCAGTCTGAGATATGGCTTTTTCTTTGCAACTCTGCCTAGGACGCCAGTATCCCAGAGTCGCCTCTTCACTGTTGACGTTGAGACTGGTGTTTTGCGGGTACTACTTAATAATGAAGCTGCCAGTTGAGGAGTTGTGAGGCGTCTGTTTCTCAAACTAGACACTCTAATGTACTTGTCCTCTTGCTCAGTTGTGCACCGGGGCCTCCCACTCCTCTTTCTATTCTTGTTAGAGCCAGTTTGTGCTGTTCTGTGAAGGGAGTAGTACACTGCGTTGTATGAAATCATCAGTTTCTTGGCAATTTCTCGCATGGAACAGCTTTCATTTCTCAGAACAAGAATAGACTAATGAGTTTCAGAAGAAATGTCTTTGTTTCTGGCCATTTTGAAGCTGTAATCAAATCCACAAATGCTGACGCTCCAGAACCTCAACTAGTCTAAAGAAGGCCAGTTGTATTGCTTCTTTAATCAGCACAACAGTTTTCAGCTGTGCTAACATAATTGCAAAAAGGTTTTCTAATGATCAATTAGCCTTTTAAAATGATTAACTTGGATTAGCTAACACAACGTGCAATTGGAACACAGGAGTGATGGTTGCTGATGATGGTCCTCTGTAGTCCTATGTAGATATTCCATAAAAAAATCAGCCATTTCCAGCTACAATAGTTATTTACAACATTAAAATGTCTACACTGTATTTGATGTTATTTTAATGTACTAAAAATGTGATTTTCTTTCAAAAACAAGGGCATTTCTATGTGACGCTATGTTCACCACACCAGGTAGAGGAAATTTACACTGAAAACCCAACAAGAGAAAATATTGTAAATAGACTTAAAACTAAATAGTAAACCATTGTACATGTGTCGAAACCTGATTCTTTTTTTAGATGGGGTTAGAAGACTAAAATAAGATCTTATCATTTGTCTAAATATTCAAAGCAAATAGGCATCCTGATGTGACATGCCTGCATAGGGCAGATCTGTCAGCTAATTACAGTTTAGATCTGAGAAGGGAGGTACTTGTGTGGTGGGGGCTTTTTTATGATGCAAGGGGCAGTTATTGTATAAATACTCACATCATTGTACTGGGAGGCAGCATATTCCCCAACTTGCTCCTAACCTAAGGATATACAGCAGCAGCAGTAGGAGGACAGTGGTGCTGAAGATTTCTTACCTCTTTTTGGAACTCATACTCATTCAACTGCATGCCGGTATGTGTGCTCTTCCTCTCTATCCTCTTCATCTCTTGGGTTAGTGAACACTAGGGCCCTTCTGAGGCCTGACTCCTACTCCCATTGGGGTGAGCTATGACCGGGCAGGTGGAAAAGATTGTGGTGCCTTATAAAACCAAGCAGGATAGACAAAGTCCTGTGAGACCAGGATGAAATATCTAGGAGGCTGAGACTCACTATTCAAATGGGTTCCATGATATCTATCTAATTTGTTGTACTTAGATGCAATCTGAAATGTGTGCAATCCAGTGTATGTGCAGTGCAATATGTGTGCAGAGAGAAGAAAGAGTCCCTGACTTACTAAATCATTTTGTCATTACTGCAACTTCTAAATAAAATGTAAGCAGTATTTCATATTTTTTGTTCAATTTGCAGATTTAACCTTAGAAAATGGAAGTACGAGTATTGAGCATCCTCATCCTCCTGGTGGCCTTGACGGCTGTTCATGGTAGTGGTTCATATGTGGTGAAGAAGGTGATGAAGGTCGCCCCTCAATACCAGCCCTACTCTGTGAAGAGTCACGGTAAGAACCAGCATCCTAATCTACATTGCCTAGTGTGGTCCAGTGATGTCTTTGACCATTGCAACTGTGTCACAGCAATTTCAATGTGACAGTTCAACTATAGTCAATGATACACCTAACTTCTTCACACTTCACCATAAACATAATACTTAGCAAATGTCTCCACTTACCATGTAATTTACATCTGACGATTTCAACTTTCAGTTTTTGCACAGGGACAATCAGACATACAGTTAGTGCGAGAGCACTTCTCTCATTGGAAACATGAGCTTTTACCAAATCAAAGGTTGTGTAGTGTAGTCATTGGCTACTGGGATCTGGATCTTTATCCAATGGCTGTTTCAGGCCTCATGATTTTCCTAGTAGCACATGTATAACATGTATAACACATTACGTTGCATACTGTCTGCAGTGAGTGCAATGTGCCATTACATGTTATTTCTGTCACTAAGGCGAAATAATACATCTTCAACAGTTATTTTGTTATAATTCTAGGACTGAGTGTTTTTTTTTACCTTCATGATGTCTTTACTGCAATTGATTTCAAATGTTATTTTTACTGGATTTTCAGTCAATCTCTTTGTACCTTCAGCCGGTCTTAGGAAGTGATTTTAGGATGACCAGTTAGAGGAGTGGTTCATTTGTGTAGAACTTTAGTGGGGCATAAGGATCTGCTGACATTTCAGTATTTTTTAAAACATATTTAACTGTAAAAAAGGACATTTCAGTTCTGGAAGTTTGGGTGCTTTGTAGTACAGCTGATAGCTCATTTAAGTCATGTATAGAATGTCAAAATGTGTTGAGTTGAAAACAGCAGATGAAATACTACAAGTTGAGCGGTCTATAAATCCTCTATTGTAATGAATAGCTGACTTTGCCCTACCTAACTGATGGTTACAGTACTGATACTCTATTCTTGTTTAAGTCAGATATATAGTTATCTAATGCATTACTTCTGAAAAAGAGACACATTTTATGAGTCTTCTTATGTTAACCTTGCAATTAATTCCATTTCTTGCAGTAGCAAATGAAAGTAAAATTCAATAGTCATCAACTGTATTTTTAAATCATATGAGGTAATGTGTAAAATAGTGGGTGCCTCTTGTTAATGTTATATGTATTTTAACACTGTCAATTACAGTTCAATCACCCAGCAATGTGGTTGTTTGGGTGTGCCTTTCAAAAAGTGAAAACATCTGTTTTAAATGAACCAAAACTGGGCCTCTACATTTGACCAAGGAGATATGTCTTTTACACCCTGGGTCATGTGACCACAAAAAAGCAAACGAAAACCAACTCCCTTAAATGCCACCATCCTACTTTACAAATGTTTGTTTTCTCTCCATACTACAGTTTCTTTAGTCAGAAATGTCTGCTTTTTTGGAGGTGTGAAATGAAAACAGGTTGAAAACAGAAGATTACATCTAGCTAATTATTGAACAGGTTTAAATGTCTATGCAGGTTTGATTTCAGCAGTTTATACTATCATACCCAATGCTCTTAAAGGGGCAATTCCTGCTAGTTCACATTGTTAGACGATTTAATTCACTCCACCAAGCAGGTTTAACATACATTTGCTGGACAAAAGGGCAGCAATACAAAGTTCAGGAAAATGAAAATTCCACTATGTCATCACACTGCATGCTTAGTTAGCTATACAATAATTTATATTATTAAATTAAATTAATTCAATACAATTCCAATAACTTATTTCCTGAGAAGGACCTTCATGTGTGGTGAAGTATTTAGTACAGACAAGACAAACATCATAGAAGTCAAAACTCCTACAGTATGAATTATAAACATTCTATACAATCAAAGATGGAACAAAAAAGACTTCTATCAGTAATCTACAAGCATCTCAGTATCTCAGTATTTTTCGGACCACAATATGCATGTAGACATGGTTGTTTTCTAAATTTAATCATTAAACATTTTGAGTAAAAGTGTCAAAAAAGATGGAATGACATTGAGGAACAGAGCACACCGACACTTTGCCATTGACCAGTGGCCATATATATATAACAAGTCTCTGAGTAATAGTGCTGATTTAGAATCAGTTTTGTATTTTAGATCGCAATGAATAAGATTACATGGGCAGGGGGGAGCTGATCATAAATCAGCACTCCTACTCTGAGACACTTGTTACATACAGCCCCAGGACTCAGGTTCCCATGTTTCCAGTAAAAGGAGACCAAATGTCAACCAGAGCGAGGTTAAATTGGGGAACACCTAGCCTTACTTCTGTCTAGATAGTTAACTAGGCTAACTAACTAACTTGCCTACCCAAAACAACAATGTAACACGCAATCTTGGTAAATGGTCTGGAGGTGAATTGCATTCTGGGAATCATAGTATGAAAACATAAGTGGCTTCATCACATGTACATGACATTTGAATATGGAAGCAAAACAGAGCTACAAATTATTATTGTTCCTCTGACAATTGCTGAGTGTAACACATTACTGTACTTCTTCAAAGTTGGAATCCTCTTCATTTTTCATGTCCATAAATTAACGTCAGT
The DNA here is from genome assembly GCF_045679555.1 of Salvelinus alpinus. Lineage (NCBI taxonomy): Eukaryota > Metazoa > Chordata > Actinopteri > Salmoniformes > Salmonidae > Salvelinus > Salvelinus alpinus. The sequence continues at coordinate 4,113,394 of NC_092118.1, read as the reverse complement.
CCTCCATCACTCAAACAAAATACTGGGGATTTACTACTACATTGCACAATATTATGAGCTGTATACAGGCTTTAAAACTTGTATTTCCGATCCAAAGTTCCCCCATTTGTTTCCTAGGGTGGTCTAGCAGTCTAATCCGCTGCCTTAGATCATATGTACTGTGCAGCTGTGAGCATGGGTCCAAATCCGACCCACCACTCTAGCACCCTCTTTTCGCCTATCTTTCATCTCAACTGTACACCTCTATCTCTAAACCCTATCCAATAAAACACAACAAATAAGAAAAGGTGCCCCACATATGTAAATGGGTGTTATTAATGGTATTATCTATCTTACTATTATTTAAACTAAAATAATAATAATTTGAGAATGAGCGACAATAGCTGACAATAGTAGTAATTCTTAACCAGCAGAGAACACGTGATAGTACATATTATTACTATTCCTTGAATTAATTTTTGAAAATGTAAAACATATTTCCAACAGACAATTGCCAATAATTCATTTATTACAAGAGGATCATTTTTCATCTGTGGTATTAATAAGGTGACTTGCTATTTCCTCACAGTGGTGTCGATGGCGGGAGAGCCCGGTGCGCCAGGTGAGCCCGGCCCAGAAGGCCCCCCTGGCCCACCTGGCCCTCCAGGGGAAAGTGCTGTGGGACAGCCTGGACCCGAGGGCCCTGCCGGACCACCCGGACCTGCTGGCTACTCCGCACCTGGCAAACCTGGTTCCTCAGGCGGGCCTGGTAAGCCTGGTGTTCCTGGCGCAGCTGGCGAGAAAGGAGAGGTGGGCACAGCTGGACTTCAAGGTCCTAGGGGCATGCCTGGACCTGCTGGAAGATCCGGACCAGCTGGGATCTCTTCCACTGGCAAGCCTGGACCTCATGGTCTGCCCGGAGCAATGGGGCCAAGAGGGGAAACAGGCCTTAAGGGACATCCAGGTATGCCTGGTTTGCCAGGAGCTAAGGGGGATAGGGGAGTGGGTATCCCAGGGGCACAAGGTGAGACAGGGGCTGTGGGACCTATGGGACCAGCTGGGCAGCCTGGAGCAGCCGGAGTTGGAAAGCCAGGCAAGTCAGGAATCCGTGGTGAAGCAGGAAAGTCAGGTAGTCCAGGTAGGGATGGGGGCGCTGGTCCCATGGGTTTGCCAGGTGCTAAGGGCCACACAGGGGCTCCTGGTGTAGGTATGCCTGGAAAACCAGGTGATAATGGGGCTCCAGGTATACCTGGTGCAGCTGGTCCTAAAGGTCATCAGGGAGCAACGGGAGCAACTGGTGCTCCCGGTATCCCTGGATATGGAAAGCCAGGAGCAAATGGACAGAAGGGTGAGAGGGGAGTTGTAGGAAGCTCAGGCACAACAGGTCAGAAGGGTGAGCCAGGAGCACAGGGATATACTGGTGCTACTGGTGCTACTGGGCCCATGGGTTCCACTGGTCCTCAGGGTGGACGAGGCTTCCAGGGAGATACTGGTGAAATGGGTCCCAAAGGTGACACAGGTGCAATGGGACCCCAGGGACCAAAGGGATATAAGGGAGATCAGGGAGCACAAGGTTTCCAGGGAAAGCAAGGTGATACTGGAGCAACAGGCCCAACTGGTGCCATGGGAGCTACTGGAGCTACAGGTAACAAAGGTGACACTGGTCACACAGGTGCAACTGGTGCTTCAGGTGTCCCAGGACCTGCCGGGCCCAAAGGTTTCCCAGGGCGCAATGGTGAGGCAGGTGAGGCTGGAGCTGCTGGAGCCCCAGGTCCCAGAGGACCTGCTGGGCCTACTGGTACCGCAGGTACACCTGGCCTTAAAGGACACCCGGGTCTCCCTGGCGCACCTGGACAGGCCGCTAAGGGAATCCTTGGCCCTCTCGGTCCCCCTGGGCTCCCTGGTGCTGATGGTCAGGATGGTGCCCAAGGCCCTGCCGGCCCTCCCGGCCCACCTGGTCCTCCCGGCGAGTTATTTTTCGAAAAGAGCATGGGCATGGGTGAGGTCATGGTGCCTACTCTTGTTAAGGCCCCTATGTCTGCTTTCTCTGTTTCTCTGGCTAAGGCTTATCCTCCATCTGGGGAACCTATTAAGTTTGACAATGAGGTGTACAATGCGGAGAATCACTATGACACTACCACTGGGCAGTTCACTTGCCAGGTTCCTGGAGTCTACTTCTTCTCATACACCATTCACGTGAATGGGGCTCATGCTCTGGTGGCTCTGTACAAGAACGACAAGCCAGTCATGTTCAGCTATGATGAGTACAACAAGGGCTTCCTGGACCAGATGTCCGGTAGCACTGTCCTTATGCTCGACGTGAACGACACAGTCTACCTTCAGATTCCCGATGATGAGGCCAATGGCGTTTTTGCCGCTGAGAATGTCCACTGCTCTTTCTCTGGGTTCCTTATTGCTTCAACGTGATACGGTGTCACCCAATAACAACACAACTAAATCTGCAAGCTATTTCTCAAACAAGTAAACTCCCTGTCTTTCCCAACCAGGCAGTTGTCTCTTTTTTGAGGAATAGAAGCATATCCACTTGAAAAATCCAAGAAAGGGATGCTAAGAAGAAGGAAATAATTTATCTAAGAGGTTATCAGGGATGGGGAGGCAATCAACAAAGTTACCAATGATTCAGAATTGTATTTTTTGTGAGTGGAGGCAACATGTGAAATTTAGGTGTTGTGGCTATGTTGTGTCTTTTTTAAATTATTATTACAGCAGGTGATTCTTGTTTTGTGTATGTCTGTGTTTTTGTACAACCTTGTTTTTGGTGACCGATTCAATAACCTTATTAAAAGTTCATAATTACTTTCTGTGCACCATGTTGTACCTGACTTCCTTGTATGTGACTTGAATATTGTGAAATGGCAATGGTTAAATTGACCATTAGAAATAATACAAGATATAACACACCACAAAATACTGTCATACAAATACAAATTGTTTATTAAAAACATTATTATATCCCCAAGGAGTCCTAGTCATGTAAAGCATAATGACCATGTCTTAAAAATATTTTTTTGTGTGAGTGGGACTTTTTCAAACAATGCAAAGGCCATTAAAATGGACACAGAACACTGATGTTCTAGTCACAATTTTAAGTCATAACTGTAGCTAGAATGCTAGCTGATCCCAAAGACTTCAAGTCATTGCGCTAATGCTAGTTTCTAGCGAAACTACCTTTAACTTCCTTCAAAATGCAAACAGAGACATGATTATGGTACCCGTGAATTTATCTGACTGAGTAAGTAGAAATATTATTGTTGTGGTGTGTACATAGCCACAGTTAGTGCACCCCCTGATAAATCAAAATATACAAAATTATTTGAATTATAAGAATTTGTAAAAATAGACCTAAATTACTCCTGTATGAGTGTAGAAAAAATACTAATTTAAACCCAGTCACTCACAAATAGACAATATGGAAATAGAGTATTCTCAAATATTAAATGATTCTTTACTAAAGAAAATTATGAAAGCTTGACCAACATTTCTCAACTGAATAATCTTCTTAAAATACCTAAGCATGTGAGAACAAGTATGTCATTCAGGCACAGTAAATCCATACTGTATGTCATACTGTAAATTGACATTCACACCACACAGCATTTTTAAAACCTACTTTCAAAAACATCACAGCGTACTAAACTGTATCTTATGCACACATATTGTAAATAAATCCTGTACTGGGAACATGGTGGGGATCTAAAGAAAGGGGCCTCTACCACATGATAGGCCCTTGGTTGGCTGCTGGTGGCTGAAAATAGGTGGTGGGATAGGGGCAGGGAGTATCCGTCGGCAGGCCAAATGTTGTTTAATCCTCACTGGAAAAGAGGGGTGGTGGTTAGGTGGGGTTGGCCAGACAGACTCTGGGTGGAGGAAACTGGGGACTGGCTGCCACAAGCCACAAGCCACAAGCCATCTAAGGAGGCTGCCATCTTGTGAAAAGCTCGTGGTTGGGTGGGAGGTGGAATGGAGGTGGGATGTACAGGAAGGTAGCGCACTGGCAATCACAGGGTGGGAAACACTGGTAGACACCATGGTCATGTCCGAACAGCTCTAGTGTTTTCAACTCTTCACCTGTCCTTCGTAAGCACTAATCTAAAAGGACTGGATAGGCAGGGCAAAACAGTGAAATCCAATCCTTTCAACTATCAATGGTTATGAGAAAGATGGTGGTGCAAAGTTAAGTTAAGACAATTGTGACACAGGCAAGGATCTGGATCCATGTAAGACTCATACAGGCATGTACATGAGGTTGGAACCACAAGCCTCAGTTCCAAAAAGGACGCCCAGTACAGAGAGTGGGGGCAGGAATATTACATGTAAAACACACCCTTATTGCCGTGGCTGTGTTTGAGGTATAGAGTTAATCTGGGGGCAGAGTAAATGGATGGTTTAAATTGGTCTCGAGTGCAGCTGTGGTAGACTGAAAAAACCCCAGTTGTGTCTGCTGCTCTCTCCCTTATACTTAGAAAACACCAAATCAGAATCAGATGGTAGTGGCCTCGGCCATTGTATGGAAATGTAAGACTGTGTAAGCTTTGCCGGTGTGAATGATACCTGTTACCGTTCCGCCCCCTCGCAATTTACCAAGTGTGCGTATTTGTATTGCGAGCAGAAGTCACTTTCATTACCGTGCCACTGCTTATTTATTTCCGTCAGCCTGCATACTCTGATGACCAACTTTGCTCCTCCTGGCCTACTCCCTTCAGCCTGCATTCTCATCCACTAAAGTCACCATGAGGGCAATTATTACCTCCAGAGTCCCCAGAACATGGGACACATCAGTAGACGGTATGTTTTTACGCTGAGGCTAGTGGCTAGGCAGGATTGGGGGAGTTACCCTCCTTTCCCCTGCCCGCCCTTCGCCAGAGGGAGAGGCCAGAGTTCACAAAAAGGTTTGAGGTTGAAACGAAAGCATCCGAGTGCTCCACCGCGACGGTAAGGGGAGGCATTAAACTGCCTGTGCGCAGAGCGGTTGGGGGTCCTGGGCTAGACCCAATCGCTTGATGTTGGAGACCGAGGTGGTAAGATGCGGTTCACTGGAAATCCCCAATCCCCTTCGGACGAGGCCGCAGGTGCGCCATGCAGCCGTGCCTAACGGGGAACGGGGCGATGGAGCCGGTCGGGCACAACCCAGGTGACACGGAGCTGTTGTGAACCGAGCATCGAGCGGGAGCCAAAGCCACCCTCCCGGCTCAGAACCCTACGCCGAGGGAAAGGAGAAGTGGAGGGCGTGAGCCCCCTACCCTACCCAGTCCTCAGAGAGTCACAGATACTCCCGCTGTTAACCCGCACATCATTGGTCTGTTTCGCTTGATGGCCTCCCGGCCTGCAACCGTTTTTACAGTGATATGTATTCCTTTCTTGTCGTGTTTTATTGCCCCTTTTACTATCATCCTGGGCTAAGATACATTGTTCTAACATGCCTGAGGCTGTTCACGTTGGAGGTGATCAGCATATCGTAAAGAGACCTCTGGTGGCATGTCTTGTGGGGCATGCATGGGTGTCTGAGCTGTGTGCTAGTAGTTTAAACAGACACCTCGGTGCATTCGGCATGTCAACACATCTTACAAAACAAGTAGTGATGAAGTCAATCTCTTCTCCACTTTGAGCCATGAGAGATTGACATGCATATTATTAATGTTAGCTCTAACTGCAGCTCTTTGCTAAGTGTTGCAGTGATTTCAATCGCTGTAGTAGCTGACGTGTATAGTGTTGAGTTATCCGTATACATAGACACACTGGCTTTACTTAAAGACAGAGGCATGTCAATAGTAAAGATTGAAAAAAGTAAGGGGACCAGGGGAATTCCTGATTCTACCTGGATTATGTTGGAGAGTCTTCCATTACAGAACACCCTCTGTGTTCTGTTAGACAGGTAACTCTTTATCCACAATATAGCAGGGGGTGTACATTTTTCCGTCAGCAGAGTTTCATTGATAATGTCAAAAGCCTCACTGAATTCTAACAAAACAGCACCCACAATCTTTTTATCATCAATTTCTCTCATCCAATCGTCAGTAATTTGTGTAAGTGCCATCCGTGCTTGTTGAATGTCCTTTCCTTGAAGAATGCTGAAAGTCTGTTGTCAATTTGTTTATAATAAATTTGCATTGTATCTGGTCAAACACATTTTGTTCCCAAAGTTTACTAAGAGTTGGTAACAGGATGATTGGTCGGCTATTTGAGACAATAAAGGGGGCTTTACCATTCTTGGGTAGCGAAATTACTTTTGCTTTCTCCAGGCCTGAGGGCACACACTTTCTAGTAGGCTTAGATTGTAGATTTCGCAAATAAAAGTGGAAATATCGTCCGCTATTATCCTATTATCCTAGTCATTTTCCATCCAAGTTTTCAGACCCTGCTGGCTTGTCATTGTTGATAGACAACGTTTTTTTTCACCTTTCCACACTCACTTTACGGAATTCTAAATTACAATGCTTGTCTTCCATAATTTATACTTGGATGTGTAGTGTCAGCGTTTGTTGCTGTCATGTCATGCCTAAGTTTTATAATCTTGTGTGAGCGGACCAACTAATTGGGCGTCACTCTAACTGGGAAGGTGGAACAACCGAGTCAGGAGTAGGTTTCTTGATTGAACACAATTCTATATTGAGGGCATTTGGTCAACACAAACACTCCAACATAATCAATGAAAATCTTCTTCTCCAGATTAAACAGGAACACAATATGATTGTCTTTTAAACTATAACAAAAGTCACCGGATTGTCACCGTCTTAATGGTTCTTCATAGATAGCTCCTCTCTCTCGGTGGCCATCTTCCAGAGTTAGTTCTTCCCCCTTTCCTGTTGGTTCCATACTCTCTCTTATAGGGGAAGGAGAATATCTCATTAGTAGTGTCAGCTGTGCTCAATTGCCTCTGGTTACCTTGTCTCCCATGCCTTGTTGGGCTACCATCCGTGAGCCCAGCCTGCCCTCTGGTGGTCCTTCCACACTTGCCAATGAAAAAATCACTAAAGTAATTGGCAATATCAGTGGGTTTTGTGATGAATGAGCCATCTGATTCAATGAATGATGGCGCAAATGTGTCCTTTTTTCCCAAACATTTATTTAAGGTGCTCCAAAGCTCTTTGCTGTCATTATTTATATAATTTATCTTTGTTTCATAGTGTAGCTTCTTCTTTTTATTCAGTTAAGTCACATGATTTCTCAATTTGCAGTTTGTTTGCCATTTGATTGTGCAGCCAGACTTATTTGCCATTCCTTTGTTTCGTCCCTCTAAACCATCTTTAAAAAAAATTATCCTAATCAATCCAAGAGGATTTAACAGTTTCACAGTGATTTTCTTAATGGTTGCATGCTTATTAGTAACTGCTCCTCATTACACACCACAGACCAACAAATCAGACCTCTTATACACTATATTAGGCCCAGCCTTTGGAACTTTGGTTTTCCAAGATATATATGGCTACTACAGTGCATTCGGAAAGTATTCAGACCCCTTCACTTTTTCCACATTTTCTTACATTACAGCCTTATTCTAAAATTGATTAAATTACACTTTTTCCTTATCAATCTAAACACAATGCCCCATAATGACAAAGCAAAACGTTAAAAAAAAATAAAAACATTTTGGCAAATTTATTTAAAAGAAAAACAGAAAAAGTATGTGAACCCTTTAGAATTACCTGGATTTCTGCAAAAATTGGTCATACATTTTTTTTATGATCTTCATCTAAGTCACAACAATAGACTCACACATTCTACTTAAACTAATAACACACAAACAATTATAATTGTTCATCTCTTTATTGAACACACCGTGTAAATATTCACAGTGTAGTTTGGAAAAAGTATGTGAACCCTTGGATTTAATAACAGGTTGACCCTCCTTTGGCAGCAATAACATCAACCAAATGTTTTCTGTAGTTGCGGATCAGACCTGCACAACGATCAGGAGGAATTTTGGACCATTCCTCTTTACAAAACTGTTTCAGTTTTACAATATTCTTGGGATGTCTGGTGTGAACCGCTCTCGAGGTCATGCCACAGCATCTCAATCAGGTTGAGGTCAGGACTGACTGGGCCACTCCAGAAGGCATATTTTCTTCTGTTCAAGCCATTCTGTTGTTGATTTACTTCTGTCTTTGGGGTTGTTGTCCTGTTGATACACCTAACGTTTGTTGAGCTTCAATTGTCGGAGAGATAGCCTTACATTCTCCTGCAAAATGTCTTGATAAACTTGGGAATTCATTTTATTGTCGATGATAGCAAGCTGTCCAGGCCCTGATGCAGCAAAGCAGCCCCAAACCATGATGCTACCTCCACCATAGTTTACAGTTGGGATGCGGTTTTGATGTTGGTGTGGTATGCCGTTTTTCCTTCACACATAGTGTTGTGTGCTCCTTCCAAACAACATAACTTTAGTTTAATCTGTCCACAGAATATTTTACCAGTAGCGCTGTGGAACATCCAGATGATCTTTTGCTAACTTCAGACATGCAGCAATGCATTTTTTGGACAGCAGTAGTATCTTCCATGGTGTCCTCTCATGAACACCATTCTTGTTTAGTGTTTTATGTATTGTAGACTCGTCAACAGAGATGTTAGCATCTTCCAGAGATTTCCTTAAGTCTTTAGCTGACACTCAAGGATTCTTCTTAACGAATGAACAAATGAACGATTCCAGTGCTGTAGGACCTGTATCTACTAAATCAAATCAAATGTTATTGGTCACATACACATGGTTAGCAGATGTTATTGCGAGTGTAGCGAAATGCTTGTGCTTCTAGTTCCGACAGTGCAGCAATATCTAACAAGTACTCTAACAATTCCACAACAACTACATAGTAAACACAAATCTAAGTGAAGGAATGGAATAAGAATATATAAAAATAAATATATGGATGAGCAATGACAGAGCGTAATAGGCAAGATGCAATGGATGGTATAAAATACAGTATAGACATATGAGATGAGAACTGCAAGATATGTAGACATTATTAAAGTGGCATTATTAAAGTAACTAGTGATCCATTTATTAAAGTGGTCAATGATTTAAAGTCTGTATGTAGGCAGCATCCTCTCTGTGTTAGTGATGGCTGTTTAAGAGAAGCTGTTTTTCAGTCTCTCTGTCCCAGCTTTGATGCACCTGTACTGCTCTCACCTTCTGGGTGGTGGCGGGATGTACAGGCAGTGGCGGGGTGAACAGGCAGTGTCCTTGATGATCTTTTTGGTCTTCCTGTGGCATCGGGTGCTGTAGGTGTCCTGTAGGGCAGGTAGTTTGCCCCCGGTGATGCGTTGTGCAAACTGCACCACCCTCTGGAGAGCCCTGCGGTTGTGGGCAGTGCAGTTGCCGTACAAGGCAGTGATACAGCCTGTGCATCTGTAAAAGTTTGTGAGGATTTTAGGTGGCAAGCCACATTTCTTCAGCCTCCTGAGGTTGAAGAGACGCTGTTGTGCCTTCTTCACCACACTATCTGTGTGGGTGGACCATTTCAGTTTGTCTGTGATGTATACGCCGAGGAACTTAAAACATTCCACCTTCTCCACTGCTGTTCCTTCAATGTGGATAGGGAGGTGCTCCCTCTGCTGTTTCTTGAAGTCCACGATCATCTCCTTTGTTTTGTTGACGTTAAGTGAGAGGTTGTTTTCCTGACACCACACTCTGAGTGCCCTCACCTCCTCCCTGTAGGCTGTCTCGTCGTTGTTGGTAATCAAGCCTACTACTGTTGTGTCGTCTGCAAACTTGATGATTGAGTTGGAGCTGTGCTTGACCACGCAGTCATGGGTAAACAGGCAGTACAGGAGGGGGCTGAGAACGCACCCTTGTGGGGCCCCAGTGTTGAGGATTAGCGAAGTGAAGATGCTGTTTCCTACCTTCACCACCTGGGGGCGGCCTGTCAGGAAGTCCAGGACCCAATTGCACAGGGCGGGGTTGAGACCCAGGGCCTCTAGCTTAATGATGAGCTTGGAGGGTACTATCATGTTGAATGCTGAGCTGAAGTCAAATAACAGCATTCTTACATAGGTATTCCTCTTGTCCAGATGGGATAGGGCAGTGTGCAGTGTATTTTAACCTTTCTAGCCCCGGCGTTCCGCTAGTGGAACTCCTCCCACATTCCACTGAAAAGGCAGAGCGCGAAATTCAAAAAATATTTTTTAGAAATATTTAACTTTCACACATTAACAAGTCCAATACAGCTAATGAAAGATACACATCTTGTGAATCCAGCCAACATGTCCGATTTTTAAAATGTTTTACAGGGAAAACACAATATATATTTATGTTAGCTCACCAACAAATAGAAAAAAGCACAGACATTTTTCACAGCACAGGTAGCATGCACAAAATCAACCAAACTAACCTAGAACAAACCAAAGAAACCAAGAAACAACTTCATCAGATGACAGTCTTATAACATGTTATACAATAAATCTATGTTTTGTTCGAAAAATGTGCATATTTCAGGTATAAATCATAGTTTACATTGCGGCTACAATCAGAAATTGCACCGAAAGCAGCCAGAATAATTACAGACACCAACGTGACATACCGAAATACTCATCATAAAACATTTCTGAAAAATACATGGTGTATAGCAAATGAAAGACAAAGATCTTGTGAATACAGCCAATATTTCCGATTTTTTAAGTGTTTTACAGCGAAAACACAATATAGCATTATATTAGCTTACTACAACATTTACATTTACATTTAAGTCATTTAGCAGACGCTCTTATCCAGAGCGACTTACAAATTGGTGCATTCACCTTATGATATCCAGTGGAACAACCACTTTACAATAGTGCATCTAACTCTTTTAAGGGGGGGGGGGGGTTAGAAGGATTACTTTATCCTATCCTAGGTATTCCTTAAAGAGGTGGGGTTTCAGGTGTCTCCGGAAGGTGGTGATTGACTCCGCTGACCTGGCGTCGTGAGGGAGTTTGTTCCACCATTGGGGTGCCAGAGCAGCGAACAGTTTTGACTGGGCTGAGCGGGAACTGTACTTCCTCAGAGGTAGGGAGGCGAGCAGGCCAGAGGTGGATGAACGCAGTGCCCTTGTTTGGGTGTAGGGCCTGATCAGAGCCTGAAGGTACGGAGGTGCCGTTCCCCTCACAGCTCCGTAGGCAAGCACCATGGTCTTGTAGCGGATGCGAGCTTCAACTGGAAGCCAGTGGAGAGAGCGGAGGAGCGGGGTGACGTGAGAGAACTTGGGAAAGTTGAACACCAGACGGGCTGCGGCGTTCTGGATGAGTTGTAGGGGTTTAATGGCACAGGCAGGGAGCCCAGCCAACAGCGAGTTGCAGTAATCCAGACGGGAGATGACAAGTGCCTGGATTAGGACCTGCGCCGCTTCCTGCGTGAGGCAGGGTCGTACTCTGCGAATGTTGTAGAGCATGAACCTACAGGAACGGGTCACCGCCTTGATGTTAGTTGAGAACGACAGGGTGTTGTCCAGGATCACGCCAAGGTTCTTAGCACTCTGGGAGGAGGACACAATGGAGTTGTCAACCGTGATGGCGAGATCATGGAACGGGCAGTCCTTCCCCGGGAGGAAGAGCAGCTCCGTCTTGCCGAGGTTCAGCTTGAGGTGGTGATCCGTCATCCACACTGATATGTCTGCCAGACATGCAGAGATGCGATTCACCACCTGGTTATCAGAGGGGGGAAAGGAGAAGATTAATTGTGTGTCGTCTGCATAGCAATGATAGGAGAGACCATGTGAGGATATGACAGAGCCAAGTGACTTGGTGTATAGCGAGAATAGGAGAGGGCCTAGAACAGAGCCCTGGGGGACACCAGTGGTGAGAGCACGTGGTGCGGAGACAGATTCTCGCCACGCCACCTGGTAGGAGCGACCTGTCAGGTAGGACGCAATCCAAGCGTGGGCCGCGCCGGAGATGCCCAGCTCGGAGAGGGTGGAGAGGAGGATCTGATGGTTCACAGTATCAAAGGCAGCCGATAGGTCTAGAAGGATGAGAGCAGAGGAGAGAGAGTTAGCTTTAGCAGTGCGGAGCGCCTCCGTGACACAGAGAAGAGCAGTCTCAGTTGAATGACTAGTCTTGAAACCTGACTGATTTGGATCAAGAAGGTCATTCTGAGAGAGATAGCAGGAGAGCTGGCCAAGGACGGCACGTTCAAGAGTTTTGGAGAGAAAAGAAAGAAGGGATACTGGTCTGTAGTTGTTGACATCGGAGGGATCGAGTGTAGGTTTTTTCAGAAGGGGTGCAACTCTCGCTCTCTTGAAGACGGAAGGGACGTAGCCAGCGGTCAAGGATGAGTTGATGAGCGAGGTGAGGTAAGGGAGAAGGTCTCCGGAAATGGTCTGGAGAAGAGAGGAGGGGATAGGGTCAAGCGGGCAGGTTGTTGGGCGGCCGGCCGTCACAAGACGCGAGATTTCATCTGGAGTGAGAGGGGAGAAAGAGGTCAAAGCACAGGGTAGGGCAGTGTGAGCAGAACCAGCGGTTCTGCCTCTAACCTTCCTAGGGTTAGAGGCAGATGCTTGGAATTTAGAGTGGTAGAAATTGGCTTTAGCAGCAGAGACAGAAGAGGAGAATGTAGAGAGGAGGGAGTGAAAGGATGCCAGGTCCGCAGGGAGGCGAGTTTTCCTCCATTTCCGCTCGGCTGCCCGGAGCCCTGTACAATAGCCTACCACACTACCGCATTCATTCATCAAGGCACGTTAGTGATAGCAATAGGCACGTTAGCGTTAGCGAATAAACCAGCAAAATATATTAAATTTCACTAACCTTCATAAACCTTCCTAAGATGACAGTCCTATAACATCAGGTTATACATACACTTATGTTTTGTTCGAAAATGTGCATATTTAGAGCTGAAATCCGTGGTTATACAATGTGCTAACGTAGCATATTTTTCCCAGAATGTGCGGATATTTCTATTAGACTCTCACCTATTCTGACCAAATAGCTATTCATAAACATTACAAAAAAATACATGTTGTATAGGAAACGATAGATCCATTAGTTCTTAATGCAATCGCAGTGTTAGAATTCTAAAAATATCTTCATTCGACATAAGACTTAGTTATGGTAAGGGAATAACCAAAACCTGAGCGCAAAGCTACTAGTACACAGTTCGACAGATATATGAAATAGCATCACAAAATGGTTCCTACCTTTGCTGATCTTCCATCAGAATGTTGTACAAGGGGTCCTTTGTCCAGAACCGTCGTTGTTTGGATTCAGAACGTCCTCTTTCCCTCTTGAATTAGCAAGCACACTGGCCAGGTGGTGCTAACCTCTCCTTCGTGAACAAACGCAAACGACGCAACACGCCTAACGTCCCGAATAAATTTCAATAGTCTAATAAAACTATATTGAAAAAACATACTTTACGATGATATTGTGACATGTATCAAATAAAATCAAAGCCGGAGATAGTATTCGCCCCATAACGACAGCTTTCCAGTAGGCAATAACAGGTCCCAACACGCGCCTTGCAGAGAACAGAAAATGGGGGACACGTTGTTCCAAGAGGGTTTATTCAACCTCAGACCGAGATAATCAACTCATTTTTCCTCTCACTTCCTCTTGACATCCAGGGGAAGGTGTATGACGTGCACGTATAGTCATACGTATAATGCCCATTTATAGGCAGGCACTTGAACACAGCATCGATTTCAGACTTTCCACTTCCTGGTCAGAAAGTGTGCTGCCAAATGAGTTGTGTTTTACCCACAGACAAAATTCAAACGGTTTTAGAAACTAGAGAGTGTTTTCTATCCAATAGTAATAATAATATGCATATTGTACGAGCAAGAATTGAGTACGAGGCCGTTTAAATTGGGAACGATTTTCCCCCAAAGTGAAAACAGCACCCCCTGTCCTCATCAGGTAGCTTGTGTTTTGTATCTTAATGTGTATATTGTGTGTATATTTGCTTCTCTATACTTGCCTATTGATGTGTTTTTTTTGTATTGTGCAGGTCTCAATATGACTTCCATCTGCGTCAAGACATGAATGTGATGCCCCTATCATTTGTGTGTGAGGGTCAATCTTCTGTGCACAAGCAAAGACAATTTATTAAGGTAAATAAAGAAATTGTCTTTCTTCGCGCACAGAAGATTGACTGTCACACATAGATTGGGTTGTCGTGAGAAATAATAATCACATTTTGCTTTTGGGAAACCCCTGTATAGTATATCCTGTTTGAATGGCTTAGTCACCAAACAACACTATTGACAAAATGTTGTTTATAGATGACCTTTTTTGACTGCGGGGGGGGGGGGGGGGGGGGGGCTGAGTGGTTTGACGGTGTCACACCCTGATCTGTTTCACCTGTTCCTGTGATTGTCTCCACCCCCTCCAGGTGTCGCTTATTTTCCCCAGTGTATTTATCCCTGTGTTTCCTGTCTCTCTGTGTCAGTTCGTCTTGTATGTCAAGTCAACCAGAGTGTTTTTCCCGTACTCCTTTTGCAATTCTCCTTTTTCTAGTCCTCCCGGTTTTGACCTTGCATGTTTCTGGACTCTGTACCCGCCTGCCTTGACCATACCTTCTGGACTCTGATCTGGTTTTGACCTTTTGCCTGTCCACGACCATTCTCTTGCCTAACCCTTTGGATTATTAAACATTGTAAGACTCCAACCATCTGCCTCCTGTGTCTGCATCTGGGTCTCGCCTTGTGCTTTGATAGACGGGGGAGAGCTCAGCTGATAGGGGCATCACACTCATGTCTTGAAGATGGACGCAAATGGACTCAGATGTCAGACGTTAAGTGACAGCTCCCAAGGAAAGGAAAAGACAGAGCTATGAATGCAAGGACTGACCATCCATAATATAACATTGTTTTAGCCAGGCAATACTGTGTTTGTTAACATATTATATATTTTTTACAAACATTGGAGTAAAAAAAGCTTGTGTTTTGGGTTCTGATGGAACAGTTGAACTAAGCTCATGAAGCTTATAAATTAGATTCTTCAAGAATCAATGGGTATACAGTGCATTCAGAAAGTATTCAGACCCCTTCCCTTTTACCACATTTTGTTACATTACAGCCTTATTCTAAAATGGATTAAATCGTTTTCCCCCCTCACCATTCTACGCATAATACCCCATAATGACAAAGCAAAAACAGGTTTTTAGAAATGTTTGCTGATGTATAAAAAATAAACTGAAATATCAAATTTACAGAACTATTCAGACCCTTTACTCATTACTTTGTTGAAGCACCTTTGGCAGAAATTATAGCCTTGAGTCTTCTTGGGTATGACGCAACAAGCATGGCACACCTGTATTTTGGGAGTTTCTCCCATTCTTCTCTGAAGATCCTCTCAAGTCCTATCAGGTTGGATGGGGAGCGTCGCTGCACAGCTATTTTCAGGTCTCTCCAGAGATGTTCGGTCAGGTTCAAGTCCGGGCTCTGGATGGCCCACTCACGGACATTCAGCGACTTGTCCCAAAGCCACTCCTGCATTGTCTTGGCTCTGTGCTTAGGGCCATTGTCCTGTTGGAAGGTGAACCTTCGCCCCAGTCTGAGGCCCAGAGCGCTCTGGACCAGGTTTTCATCAAGGATCTCTCTGAACTTTTCTCCATCTTTCCCTCAATCCTGACCTAGTTTCCCAATCCGTGCTGCTGAAAAACATCCCCACAGCATGATGCTGCCACCACCATGCTTCACCGTAGGAATGGTATTGGCCAGGTGATGAGCAGTGCCTTGTTTCCTCCATATGTGACACTTGGCATTCAGGCCAAAGAGTTCAAACTTGGTTTCATCAGACCTGAGAATCTTTTTTTTTGGTGGCTTTTGGAAAACTCCAAGCTGGCTTTCGTGTGCCTTTTACTGAGGAGTTTCTTCCATCTGGCCTCTCTACCATAAAGGCCTGATTGGTGGAGTGCTGCAGAGATGATGGTCCTTATGGAAGGTTCTCCCATCTCTAAAGAGGAACTCTGTAACTTTGTCAGAATGACCATCGGGTTCTTGGTCACCTCCCTGACCAGGGCCCTTCTCATTTTCGAGTCTCATAGCAAAGGGTCTGAATACTTATGTAAATAATGTATTTCTGTTTTTATTTGTAATACATTACCTGTTTTCGCTTTGTCATTATTGGTTATTGTGCGTAGATTGATGAGGAGAATCAAATATTTTATCAATTTTAGAATAAGGCTGTAACAAAATGTATAAAAAGTGAATGGGACTGAATACTTTCCGATTGCACTTCTAAAATGGATGTAGCAACTAAGGATTCCAGCTTTAACCACTTTCACAACATCACAATTTTGTTGTGCTATAAGTCACTGCCACAATAGTGTATTATCTAGGTCTACGATGTATGTGGCATACCATGTCATTCACACTCACTGAAAAGCAATTTCAAAGCAGTCATGAAGTTTCAGGCTTGGATTTGGCCAACTATTCAAAAAATGATGCCTCTATAGTCATAGTCAGCTTTGTTATGCAGTGCAGATGTGGCCTTCACTGCAGCGTTGGGCCCAATTCGAATTGAAGGCAATTAATTCAGGAAGTGATTTGAATTTAAACTTCAAAAAGGGAAAAACATTTGAAATAAATAGCTTTTACATTTAAGTTTATTAAGAAATCATTGAAAATAGATCAAATCAAATCAAATGTATTTATATAGCCCTTCTTATATCAGCTGATATCTCAAAGTGCTGTACAGAAACCCAGCCTAAAACCCTAAACAGCAAGCAATGCAGGTGTAGAAGCACGGTGGCTAGGAAAAACTTCCTAGAAAAGGCCAAAACCTAGGAAGAAACCTAGAGAGGAACCAGGCTATGAGGGGTGGCCAGTCCTCTTCTGGCTGTGCCGGGTGGAGATTATAACAGAACATGGCCAAGATGTCATTTTTTCAATTATTGAATTGGAATTTCAGTTTACTTCCTGAATTGACTGACTTCAATTCGAATTGACCCCTACCCTGCTTAACTGTGTGCAAATCTCATTAAACTCCGTGTGTAGACTTGTATGTGTACTATCAACACCCATATTCAAAAGGAGGCGGGGGAGGGTACCAATACTGTACTGTAAACACCAAATGGTTGCATATAACAGTGGCTCTGCTGTAGGGCCCTAATGTGAACACAAGATGGCTGTATTTAAGTGAACATGCCTTACCATAATCTTTACAGACAGTGGAAAATTCTCTCTGCAGACTCAGTGGTAAGTAAGGATTGAATAGCTGCCAAATGCATGTTTATTTTGAAGCTGTCATATGAAACCAACAATCATTGTATTACATATTCACAGATTTAATTAAAGAGTGATGATTGGGAAGGCATCACATTTCGATTTCCCTTCTATTTATGTGCAGTGTTGTCATTTCCTTTCCTTAGTAGCTGTCACTCAACCTCTGACGTTGAGTCCATCTGAGTCCATCTACCAGACGTGTGAAACCCCTACCAGTTGAGTTCTCCCCCGTCAGACCACTGAGCACAACCCCCAACAGCCAAAAAAGGCCTGAGAGAGCAACTGTTGCATTGAGCCCTGACTAAGAATAAACTAGGCTGTGGTGGGATAAGGTTACCGAGAAGCCCCCTTGTGCTGTTCTGACCTATACCCATGTGAGGCACCAATAATACTGGGTGGGCATTTCAGCAGGGATCTGCAGTCTCTCCCCTGCCCTATTCTTGGCTTTCCCCACTCCTATTTTGCTCTCCTTCACCATCATACGTCTACATTTTCTGCAATGCTTCAAAACAGGCAGCTTTGAAATTCCAATCACCTTTTCATTTTTAAACTTTTTTCCCCATTTTTTTTTCTCGATATATTCAACCTGTGGATTATATTGGTACAAGTAAGGGGCAATACCTTCATTGATACGGTCACAATTTCCTTAATCAGTGGATTCCAATTCGATTTGAAAGACATTGCTAACCTCTTGAATAAAAGCTTTCATATCAACATGCCTGAAGCAGCCCCTGAAGGTACGTCTTTCAAAACATTCTGCATGTTCACTTTGTATGGAGAAGAATTGTTTGCTAAAACATAGTTTGCGTCATTAAAGCAATGTACTATTTGGATTACTTTTGTTTCTCTGGCGTCTCATGATGACGAAATGTGTTGAAAGTTGATTGCTAAAAATACTGCATATAGTATTAGCACTTTTGCCCCTGTAACATGACAGCTGAAGTGCCCGCTATTTCAAGGCTATAAATCATCTTATGATAGTATTTAACGTCTTTCTCCACCTTATGTAACACAGCAAAAAGGTTCATATTTAACTCTGGGTGCTAAATACAGTCTCCAGGACTTAGTGTTTGGATATAATGTATGACGCAGTATTTGTCAGTGACACCTAGCATTGTATCAAGTGTCACCAACTGTGAATATTTAAAAGGTCTGTATTGCTCAGTTGAGTGTGTGGTGTGTAGTTATCCATTCACCATGCTTCATTTATTTTTTATTGGAGGAAGTGAATCATGCAATACATGAGCTGTGTTCGAATACCCTTACTAACATGCTGTATACTACATACTTAATGAGTATATACTACATAAAATTAGTTCATTTTAGTATACTGTAACGAACAGTATCCTTTCAGTTGAGCGTGCTAGCGCTTCACCTGTCTACCGGAAGTTGATGCTGTTGCTATGCAACCTCTTGCTAGCTTGTTAGCAGATCAAATGACTAGCTAGACATTTTACAGACAGAGCGTTGTCAGATTGTCTGTTTGTAAATTCAGAGCTCTTGGAGCGTCGCTCTGGCTGAGGAATAGAGTTGATCCGAGTGTTTTGACCTCACAACAGCAGTCAAGCACCCACGCTAACTAGCTAACGTTGGCTAGCTACTTCCAGACACAAATTAAAGAACACCTCACTCTGACCATTTTACTCACCCTAGCAGAGCTGGTTAGGCTGTGTTCATATTATCCAGAGTGCTGGTGACTGTAACTGTGCTGCTGGCAACAATTTAATGATGCTGTTTTTTGCCAATGTTTACTAATATGAAAACAGCTTAACAAGCTCTGCTAGGGCGAGTAAATGGTCAGAGTGAGGTGTTCTCTCATTTGTGTTTGGGAGTAGCTAGCCAACGTTAACCACTTAGCTTGGGTGCTTGACTATCGTTGAACGCTCGGATCAACCCTACTCCTCGGCCAGAGCGTCCAGTGTGCAAACTGAAATTACGAACTGACAACGCTCTGGGTTTACAAACGCCCAGAGCGGACTCTGGCTCCAGATTGAATTTACAAACACACCAAAAACCGTAAAATGTTTAGCTAGTCATTTGTTTTGCTAACAAGCTAGCAACAGCATCATCTTCTGGTAGACAGGCAAAGCTCTTGTATGCTCAACTGAAAGGATACCGTTTGTTTACAGTATACTTAAATGATCTAATAGTATGTAGTATGTAGTATATACTCATAATGTATGTAGTATACAGTATGTTAGTATGGGTATTCAAACACAGCTAATGAACCAAACTGATGAACAAATTGAAGGAGATGTGATTATAGATTATGATAGAATGGTAAATCTGGATCCAGTACACAAATACATTTCACATAACACATTTAAAGGGGGAAATAGTGTTCTAGTGAAGATGACATCTTCACTCTTATAAAACTGTACACACAAGGGCAAAATTATGTTTTAGATATTGGAGGGGATGAACAGTTTAAGAGGGGGGGGGGGGGTCCAGAGATCCTGTTAGGGCATAGGGTGGAAAGCTTGTCACACACACACACATCCTGCAGTTCTTCACATATTTTCCATGGGGAGTAGAGAAGATGTTGCAGTTTTAAAGAAAGCTTTCTGCAGCTTTACACGTTTTGCCAAGGGGAGGAGAGAGGCTTAGACATTTTCTAACACATTTGATACAATTCCACTCATTTTGCCATAGGGCAGAGATCATTTTTTTTGTTTGTTTTACAGCTAATTTCCTGCAATTCTACACATTTTGCCAAGACTTGTGCCATGTTAATGATATGAGTGAGAGTGACTAACAAAATCAATGGGGGCACCCTGGAGGTCAGGGCCCCTGGGCACATGCCATGCGTGCTCGGTTGGTATTAGGCCATTATTACTACAAGTTTAGATAGCTGGCTAGACTAACTTACCAATTGTTAGCTGACATTAAGTGACTGTCAGTGACTGACATAACAGGAGAAAAACTGATGATGCACAACAAATTTCGAAGTTACACGTGTATTCTACTATTCTAACTGAACAGTAAATTTTGGCAATTTCAGCCAAACCCGTTGCTGACAGTAGAATGGCCTTACTGAAGAGCTCCGTGACTTTCAACGTGGCACCGTCATAGGTTGACACCTTTCGAACAAGTCAGTTCGTAACATTTCTGTGCTGCTAGAGCTGCCCTGGTCAACTTTAAATGCTGTTATTGTGAAGTTGAAACAACTAGGAGCAACAACGGCTCAGCCGCGAAGTGGTAGGCCGCACAAGCTCACAGAACGGGACTGCAGAGTGCTGAAGCGTGCAGCGATCGTCTGTCCTCGGTTGCAACACTCACTACCGAGTTCCAAACCTCTGGAAGCAACGTCAGCACAAGAACTGTTCGCTGGGAGCTTCATGAAATGGGTTTCCATGGCTGAGCAGCCGCACACATGCCTAAGATCACCATGCGCAATGCCAAGCGTTGGTTGGAGTGGTGTAAAGCTCGCCGCCATTGGACTGCTGGCTTCCACCCGCCAGTGGAAACGCGTTCTCTGGAGTGATGAATCACGCTTCACCATCTGGTAGTCCAACAGACAAATCTGGGTTTGGAGGAAGCCAGGAGACCACTACCTGCCTGAATGCATAGTGCCAACTGTAAAGTTTGGTGGAGGATGAATAATGGTCTGGGGCTGTTTATCATGGTTCAGGCTAGGTCCCTTAGTTAGAGTGAAGGGACATCTTAACTCTACAATATACAATGACATTCTAGATGATTCTGTGCTTCCAACTTGTGGCAATAGTTTGGAGAAGGCCCTTTCCTGTTTCAGCATGACAATTCCCCTGTGCACAAAGCGAGGTCCATACAGAAATGGTTTGTCAAGATCGGTGTGGAAGAACTTGATTTGCCTGCACAGAGCCCTGACCTCAACCCCATCGAACACCTTTGGGATGAATTGGAACGCCGACTGCGAGCCAGGCTTAAAACCCAACATCAGTGCCCGGCCTCACTAATGCTCTTGTGGCTGAATGGAAGCAAGTCCCCGCAGGTTGGAGTTGACTGAGTTGAACAGGGTAAACAGGTCCTGAGGGGAATCCAAGGCAGTGGTGGTGAGTGAAGTCCAGAGCAAGGTGGTTGGGTGGTGAGATGTGGTACAGGAGCCAGAGACAGAGCGGTAACTTCAACGAGAGGACAAAACGGTGTAAGGCAGGGAAACAAGCACAGCAGAGCAGTAGGATCTTGAGAACTAACAAAAGGCTAGGATAACAACCGACTGAGCAGAGATATGAGCGAGAGAGAGAGAGAGAGAGAGAGAGAGAGAGAGAGAGAGAACTGTAGGTTAGGACGACACCGGATGAACACCAGATGGCGTAGTGGGAGCAGATGTGACAACATCTAGTTAAAAGCCTTCCCAGAAGAGTGGAAGCTGTTATGGCAGCCAAGGCGGGACCAGCTTCATATTAATGCCCATGATATTGGAATGAGATGATCGACGAGCAGGTGTCCACATACTTTTGCAGTGTGTAATAATAGAGTGTGAACATACCATTGAATGTTGATCCCGACTCCCGAGTCTCCCCTGACCGTATTCTGTCAGCATCCACTCGTTATTCTGGAAGGTTTTCTTTAAATGACAGAAACAAAGTTGAAGATGTGGTACTATTTTGATGTGTTCGTTTTAGCCTACCAGGGGTGCCGGGTCAGTGCCAGCGGCGTTTTTATCTCGTTAAACTCGATGAAGCAGCCAAAAAAATGTATTTCAACCAAATGAAAAAAAAATAAAAATGAATGAACAATCTGAGCGGCTGAGCAGAGGAGACCCAGTGCGTCCGAACAGAGTCGGATTAACTAATTTGGGGCCCTGGGGCACCTACCTCAAGAGAGCCCCCCAACTCGCCTAAAATATATATTTTTTGGGGGGGGTTAAACAGATTTATTTAGGAAAACAGCTAACTTCATGCATTTCAACACATTTTACGATGGGGCATAGAGAAAAATGTGCAGTCTTATTCTACACATTTTGTCATGTGGCTGAAAGACAACGTTGCTGTTTTATAGCTCATCTCATGCTATTCTTTAAATTTTGCCATGAGGATGAGATAAAATAATAATTTCCTGCAATTCTACACATTTTGCTATTGTTTATGACGTGTTCATATGCTATCTGGGGGAACCCTGACCTCCAAGAGACCCCCAACCCAAAATAAATTAAATTGAGTTGAAATAAATGATTGTTGAGGGCGAATCGACCTGTCTTGTGGGAATTTCGCCTATGGTTTGAAGTCATATGATGTGCTCTGTCATACTCAGATCCCTGGGCTCCAGCTGTAATATTAATCAGCTGTCATAAGAGAGCTTTAGCAACATGTTTGTGGATAATAAGTCTAAGGCCCCATCCAGAAATAACCCCTAGGCAATTGTGTCATTCTGAAAGGATTGGATAGGTATAAGCTAAGCAATATGGCAAAATGTTCACCACGTCTATCAGAGGGCAACATTTTTGACATTACATTTGAGTCATTTAGTCATGTAGTTCCGCACCCAAAAATGCCTTGACTCTTCTGGGTCAGTTGTATGAACAGTGCTTCTTTGGATTATGTTGTAGTATTGTGCAAAGGGTTCCGGGTTAACATCCAGGGTAAGGAAGAAATGGACGGATTATGGGCGTGCCATATAAATAAGTAAAATATTTAAATATTGATACTTTATTTTGACCGAGATAAGCATGGACAGAAAGACTCACCAATCTCACGTAAAGCATCAGAGCGAGCGAAACAGCGCCCTCTCTAGCCCACGTATCTGATGTTGTCTGGCCAAAAACATACTCTTTTTGGCCAAACAGAATTTGTATTTATTTTGGATTACCATTAGCTGCTGCCAAGACAGCAGCTACTCTTCCTGTGCCCTCAGGCCCCTACTCTACTACCACATATCTACAACACAATATCCATGTGTACGTGTGGGTATAGTGCTTATGTTATCGTGTGTTTGTATGCATGTGTCTGTGCCTATGTTTGTGTGTTGCTTCACAGTCCCCGCTGTTCCATAATGTGTATTTGTATCTGCTTTTTAAACAAACTTTACTGCTTCCATCAGTTACTTGATGTGGAATAGAGTTCCATGTAGTCATGGCTCTATGTAGTACTGTGCACCTCCCATAGTCTGTTCTGGACTTGGGGACTGTGAAGAGACCTCTGGTGGCATGTCTTGTGGGGTATGCATGGGTGTCCGAGCTGTGTGCCATTAGTTCAAACAGACAACATGTTAATACTTCTCACAAATACAAGTAGTGATGAAGCCAATCTCTCCTTCACTTTGAGTCAGGAGAGATTGTCATGCATATTATTAATGTTACCTCTCTGTGTACATCGAAGGGCCAGCCGTGCTGCCCTGTTCTGAGCCAATTGCCATTTTCCTAAGTCCCTCTTTGTGGCACCTGACCACACAACTGAACAGGTGCGACAAAACTAGGGCCTGTAGGACCTGCCTTGTTGATAGTGTTGTTAAGAATGCAGAGCAGCTCTTTATTATGGACAGACTTCTCCCCATCCTAGCTACTGTTGTATCAATATATTTTGACCATGACAGTTCAACTTGTTCAATTACCACATTGTTCATTACAAGATTTAGTTGAGGTTTAGGGTTTAATGAATGATTTTTCCCAAATACAATGCTTTTAGTTTTAGAAATATTTAGGACTAACGTATCTCCTTTCCACCCATTCTGAAACTAACTGCAGCTCTTTGTTAAGTGTTGCAGTCAACTTCTGTGACTGTAGTAGCTGACGTGTATAGTGTTGAGTCATCCGCATACATAGACACACTGGCTTTACTCAAAGCCGGTGGCATGTCGTTAGTAAAGATTGAAAAAAGTAAGGGGCCTAGACAGCTGCCATAGGGAATTCCTGATTCTACCTGGATTTTGTTAGAGATTCTTCCATTAAAGAACACCCTCTGTGTTCTGTTAGACAGGTAACTCTTTATCCACATTATAGCAGGGGGTGTAAAGCCATAACACATATGTTTTTCCAGCAGCAGACTATGATCAATAATGTCAAAAGCTGCACTGTAGTCTAACAAACAGCCCCCACAATCTTTTTATCATCAATTTCTCTCAGCCAATCATCAGTCATTTGTGTAAGTGCTGTGCTTGTTGTATGTCCTTCCCTTTAAGCATGCTGAAAGTCTGTTGTCTATTTGTTTACTGTAAAATAGCATTGTATCTGGTCAAACACAATCTTTTCCAAAGGGTTGGTAGCAGGCTGATTGGTGTGCTATTTGAGCCAGTAAAGGGGGCTTACGTGTCCTTAGGTAAGGGAATAACTTTTCCTTCCCTCCAGACACTTTCTAGTCGGCTTAAATTAACGATATGGCAAATAGGAGTGGCAATATCATCCGCTATTATCTTCAGTAATTTTCCATCCGAGTTGGTAATACATTTTTACAGTTAAATTATGGTTTTACGATAAAACCCTTTTTTTTATCACGGGACCACCCATGAAGAAAACATGCCCTCATATCATATGGAAATCAAATGCCCGTCCAACTGGTTCTGGCACCGCCCCAGAATAGGTAACGCTAAAAACCATCAACTACATCCACCTCCCTTTGACTTCCTCTGCAGCAACCCCAGAAGTTGACTGAGTCAACTTTGCACATCCGAGTCACTGGCATCACTATAACAAAGTGAGGTCCGTCCCTGTCTGGATGGGGCCTTAGACTTATTAACCACAACAAACACGTGGCTAAAGCTGTCTTATGACAGCTGAGGGATAATACTAGTAGCATTTTTTTTTAGAGTGTATAATAAGGGTACCAAAAATTCCTGAGGATTTATCTGTCTAGAGGCCAGTAAATAACCTATTGAATGTCAAACTATTTGTGTTGTATTTATT
This sequence comes from Salvelinus alpinus, assembly GCF_045679555.1. Lineage (NCBI taxonomy): Eukaryota > Metazoa > Chordata > Actinopteri > Salmoniformes > Salmonidae > Salvelinus > Salvelinus alpinus. The sequence continues at coordinate 4,088,452 of NC_092118.1, read as the reverse complement.
TGTGTTAATTGGGTATTGAAAACAATTATACGGTCATGCACTTAACAGGACGTGTACATATTCCAAGCTCTGTGGCATATTTAAAGATATCACTACTATAATAGGAAATATCACTGACAGAATAGCTACCTGATTTGTTGAATTGCTACTCCTCACTCAGCCTAAGATGAATCACTAGTATAGAGTAAGTATGACTATCATGCATTACTGGCAGCAATTTAAAGCTTATTCATGCTTCCAGGTGCAGCGGTGGAGTCCATCTCAGCTGCTGTAGCCGATGGGCTGAATGGGAACGTGGTGCCCCCAACATCCCCTCCTAAGGCCCAAGGGTTTGGAATATACAAGAAACTAACCTTTTCTGTAGAGTTAGTGGTGACTATCGGCCTCCTTCTCTCCTGGATTACTGCAGGCTTCATGATGTTTGACGTTGTAGAATATAAAGGGGTCACTGGTAAGTCAATCTTTCTTTGACATTTGTTAAGTCTTATGGAGACCATTCGTTTGATCATATTTGAACGTATTTCATGTTAAACAGTATTACTGTATTTAAGTTTTTTACCCTAACCCTAGTTCCCAATGTTTGTCACAATGCTTATTTGCAGACATTCAAGATGTAGTTTTGGATCCCATGAAAGCTGTTAATGATGCTGTAGAGGGAATGTCCAACATGTTCTATGAGGCTCAAGGTAGCTATGTATATCTTGTAATATTGTTACGCAGAATCCTGTTCAATTTAAAAACTGTGTAAAGCAATATATATTTTCTTACTGTGTCCTCAGAATGTGCATTTGCTCCTCATTTGAGTCTGGACCCCATGAATGCTGTCAAAGATGTAAAAGATTTATTTGTGGACTTCCTCTCTGATGATGACGGTATAAGGATGCCCAATGGTGTTAAAGTGGTCTTATGTTTTTGGAATATTTGGGGGCGGGGAGTTAAAAAAAAAAATTGTTTCCTTATGTTAATGAATGTTAGGCCGGGATTCAAAGCAACACAGATTAATGATATTGCACTGTACTTGACTTTGCACTGCAATCTTGATTAGTAGTTGTAACTTCCTATCACGGAAATACATCACAAAAACACAACTCTTCTGAAAAGCTGTATTTGATTCCAACATTATATGCTATGTTCAATCATTCAAAATGCTAATAGAAAAGTTGCACAACCTGATCATAAATAGAATAAAAATGGTAGAATTTATTTTTTATAGGCTTTGTGATTTTTCCGTAGATCCACCTACGACACATAATCTACACATTCTACGTCTATGTCAAGTGCTGTGCAATATTAGTAATCTGTGACCCCCCGCTGTATTAATTTAAAACACCAAAATACACCTAACTTCTGCAACTATTTAGATGTTACTACATTGGACTAGTAAATGAATATGACATGTTTGAAAATGTTTATTTTCTCAGGAAACTTTTACCTGAGCTACGTTGACCCGGTGATTATTGGCAGACGTGTGTTCAATGTCACCAATAACTCTATATGTGAAGTCATGGGTTACATACAAGGCACACTCTGTGTTCTATTGGATGCCATATTGGATATCCTGCAGGGTATGTCCACACTTTTATTACACACCATTATTTTCTATAAATATTCTGTTATTTCTTTGTTGGTATGGATAAAAAGTAAATGTTCTTAATACATGTGATGACCTCTCCATATTTTCTTCTATGCTCAGCCGTTCTCCATGCAGTGAGCATCAATGCAGTAGACGTAGTGCATGTTATCACTGACTGTACAAGTTCTACTGGAACCTACATAAGGGACCTGCTGCCAGGTATACACTTCTGTAGAGCAATTTACTGCAAAATAGTTCAAATCAAAGCATGGATTTTCAGAATTTTCACCTCACCTCTCCTATGAACAGGTATCCCTCAAGAAGTGAACGTCGATCCCATGCTGGTTCTCAGAAGAATGTTTGGGATTGTCATTGAGCAGAAGAACATGCTTGTGGACTATGTCTCCAACTTGCTAATAGGCGATCAAGGTACTTATAAATAGCAACAAGCTTAGCAAGTAGCTTGTATTAGAGCACATCTCAAACACATTCCAGGGAAATGTCTGCAGGTTTTCACTCCACCCTTGTACTTCATTGATGAATTAAGGTCACTCATTAGTAAGGAACTCCCCTCACCTGGTTGTCTAGGTCTTAATTGAAAGGAAAAACCAAAACCCTGCAGACACTCGGCTCTCCGTGGAATGAGTTTGACACCCCTGTATTAGTGGGTATTTTCAGGGAACAGTAATAATAATGTATGAATTCGCTTATTCAATTGCTATGAGGCTGTGTTACTGTATGTCAAGCCATTCTAGGTTCATGGTGTGTCTGGGAACACAAGACCACCACTGAACTTAATATTAGGACGAAGAAAAAAAAAATCTATCTTTCAAAAATCCAGTTCTTTCATTCCAATTCTTATTTTCATATCCTAATGGAGCAGCACCAGCTAATGGTCTTTTTGTATCTTTAGGGGTCATTCCTGAGATGAACTTTGACCCTATGAAAGTGGTCTCAGATGCAGTGCTTGAGATTGCAGATGGGAAAAACATGTTCATGGATTATCTGTCCAACATGTTTATGGATGACAAAGGTATACCTGGTTATGTGTGACCATCATATGCATTCTATGACATAAGAACAGTAATAGGACATAGATAATGTGACATATGACATACAGTCAGGTCCAACATTATTGGCACCATTGATAAAGATTGCTCAGTATTTGTATTATTTATCAAGGGTGCCAATCATTTTGGACCTGACATCAATAACGTACAATCTCATTCATGATACTGTTCTGGCTATACACTGAGTGTACGAAAAATTAGGAACCCTTTCCATTACGTAGACTGATCAGGTGAATTCAGATGAAGCTATGATCCTTTACTGATGTCACCTGTTAAATCCACTTCAATCAGTGTTGATGAAGGGGAGGAGACAATTTAAAGAAGGATTTTTAATCCTTGAGACAATTGAGACATGGATTGTGTATGTGTGCCATTCAGAGGGTGAATGGGCAAGACAAAAGATTGAAGTGCCTTTGAACAGGATATGGTAGTATGTGCCATGCGCACTGGTTTGAGTGTGTCAAGAACTGCAACGCTGCTGGGTTTTCACACTCAACAGTTCCCCGTGTGTGTCAAGAATGGTCCACCACCCAAAGGACATCCGGCCAACTTGGCACAACTGTGGGAAGCATTGGAGTCAACATGGGCCAGCATCCCTGTGGAAATCTTTCGACACCTTGTAGAGTCCATGCACTGGCGAATTTAGGCTGTTCTGATGGCAAAAGGTGTTCCTAATGTTTTGTACACTGGGCCTTTACTTGTTATCTGCTCAAGTAACTCAAATGTATGCAAATCTCTTGACATAAGCACATGATTTTCACATATGAAATTAGGAATAACATGTACATGTACAGTATGTTTCAAGATATTGACTCCCACATGTCTGTTTTCTTTTGGGTGTAGATGAACCTAGTACTATACCAGCATCTGTGATGCATGTGATAAGGAAGAAAGGTAGGTTTTTGTTCATTTCTCAGTTCGTTAATAATTACCAAACTCTCTCAGAATTCGTTGAGGTTGATTTTTAAGCAAACGCTCACGATACTGTCGATTTACTATTAGGTTGTTTGATGAAATCCCTTCCCTTTCATTTCATCAATAGATTTTCAATCAAATCAATGTTTTCCTTCTTCCAATCCTAGGAGAGTTTTTGCCACCCCTGGAAAAAGGTACGTAACAATCGTTCGTACACCAATTGTCACCACTACCAAAGGATGATGTTAATACAGTAACAAATGTAGAGTGTCATCAATTGTCAACTAATTTGATCCGGCTGTGGAATTTTGCTTTCATGTGGTGTGATGTTGTTTGATGACTTGAAATGTTTTTGTTTCGTTTGTTGGGTTGTGTAAATCTAGTTTTATTATATGTTATAAGGGGCGACTGAGGTTATCACATAATATTTTTGAATGTGATCAGTTACAAGATTTTCCTCATTACAAAATGATCTACAGAATATTTTTGGTTTGTTTCATCCATGCCAATAGTTGAGACAATTTGAAAATCTCGGTCTCCCGTGTTAAAAATCATCCAATCTCATTCAGTGTGCAAAGGTGTGGCTGCCTGTACTAATCATTGTTGCCTTGCAAAATGGATGTGTATTTGTAACATTCTGACACTAGCTTGGTTTCCACCCAATTGGCGACAGATTTTCATGACAATACACGAGAATCCGCATAGGAAAAAAAAAATCAGTGAGTGATGTATTGCACACAAAATTAAAAATCTAAAGTTCAACATGTTTCCATTGCATTTTCAACTACAACGATGGTTTCTTCACAAAAATGTTTGCGTTGAATAGCAAATGTTCCTACTCTTGTCTTGGCACATGCACTCTAGCCAACAGTAGGCTGTGCAGGTATAGTCTGCATGATGAGATTACTATGGATAAGAGCGAGAATATTAGTATTTGTCAAACAGCAGTCAAGCATCGATCATCATGTCACCAGAATAAGACCCTGGATATTTATTGGAAGTCGCATCAACATCACAGTGCACATTCACCACCCTGTGAAGTTCATCATAACTAGTTTCATCTGTAGCCTAATAAACTGTATGCTTTCCCGATTCGTAATGGGAGTCGGACCACACACCATATCATCGCGTTACTCCAACGTTACTCTAATACGATGGTTATCATATCAATATTTGCGCATAAAGGCATTTTGTGGTGGTTCATTTCTTTACTATCAAAAGAGGAGAGACGAAGTTATCACACAAGTCAGAGTTATACTTAAACTAAATCTTTAATGGTGAGAGCTTTGCAATAGCGATGGCTTGTCGACGAATCGCCACCGTCTCTGATGATCCGTTGCGAGCGGCGACACAAAAGGCTACCGAGATCTTTTTTAGCCAAGATACACCCCTTTCAACCTACATGACGAACAACAGATGTATAGAATGGGTCACGGGGTTAATATTTGTATGAAAGTTTTCATTGTATAGACCAGTGTCTGGCCCTCCGACTCCAAACTGGAACCGTCTCTCTCTGGTACCATACAGAACAGAAACATTAGCTCATGCTCTGGTATGCTCTTTAGTTTTTATCACCCAAAGACATCGTAAATCTCCTCTGTCAGCGTTATCTCCCAGAGGCCCATCCACACAATAGCTATAAGAATACTCTATTATGTCGAATAAAACAACCATTTGATGAAATAAAAGTATTATAACATCATTTGCAATTTTGCCACCATAGTTTCCTTCGTCATTTCTCGCATAATAAATTTTATAGACACCTAAAATTGTCCTGTTTCCATCATAGTTGTCGTGATGATAATTTTTTTGTCAGTATGACTTGGATGGAAATGTGGTTACTGAGTTGTAATAATGCTCTGACAATGGAGCTTGCTGTGAAACACTTCGGCGTTAACTATTATTTAAGGGAAGTAGGTTGCGGCGTGAACTGCTTGCCGTGCGGTAGCAGAGAGAACAGTCTTTGACTTGGGTGACTGGAGTCTTTGACAGTTTTTTGTGCCTCTGACACAACCTAGTTAATAGGTCCTGGATGGCAGGAATCTTGGTGATCTACTGGTTCATACGCACTACCCTCTGTAGCGCCTTACGGTCAGATCCCGAACAGTTGCATCTACACACAATACCCCATAATGACAAAGTGAAAACATGTTTTTAGTCATTTAAAAAAATACATATAAAATCAAATTGTATTAATCACATGCACCGAATACAATATGTGTAGACCTTACAGTGAAATGCTCACTTACGGGCCCCTAACCAACAATACAGTTTGAGAGAAATACGGATAAGAATAAGAAATAAAAGTAACAAGTAATAAAGAGCAGCAGTAAAATAACAATAGCAAGACTATATACAGGGGGTTACCGGTACAGAGTCAATGCAGTGTAAAAGAGGGGTGGGGGGCGGCAATGCAAATAGTCTGGGTAGCCATTTGATTAGAAGTTCAGGAGCATTATGGCTTGGGGGTAGAAGCTGTTTAGAAGCCTCTTGGACCTAGACTTGGCACTCCAGTACTGCTTGTCGTGCGGTAGCAGAGAGAGTAGCCTATGACTAGCGTGGCTGGATGTCAATGACAATTTCTAGGGCCTTCCTAGATGGATTTGACAATTTCTAGGGCCTTCCTCTGACACCTGATATACAGGTCCTGGATGGCAGGAAGCTTGGCCCCATTGATGTACTGGCCCATTCGCACTACCATCTGTAGTGCCTTGTGGTCGGAGGCTGAGCAGTTGCCATACCAGGCAGTGATGAAACCAGTCAGGATGCTCTCGATGGTGCAGCTGTAGAACCTTTTGAGGATCTGCGGACTCATGCCAAATCTTTTCAGTCTCCTGAGGGGGAATAGGTTTTGTCGTGCCCAATTCACGACTGTCTTGGTGTGCTTGGACCATGTTAGTTTGTTGGTGATGTGGACACCAAGGAACTTGAAGCTCTCAACCTGCTCCACTGCAGCACAGTCGATGAGAATGGGGGCGTGCTCAGTCCTCTTTTTCCTGTAGTCCACAATCATCTCCTTTGTCTTGATCACGTTGAGGGAGAGGTTGTTGTCCTGGCACCACACGGCCAGGTCTCTGACCTCCTCCCTATAGGCTGTAGGCTCATCATTGTCAGTGATCAGGCAAACTTGTGTCATCGGCAAACTTAATTAAGGTGTTGGAGTCGTGCCTGGCCGTGCAGTCATGAGTGAACAGGGAGTAGAGGGGACTGAGCACGCACCACTGAGGGGCCCCTGTGTTGAGGATCAGTGTAGCGGATGTGTTGTTACTTACCCTTACCACCTGGTGGCGGCCCACCAGGAAGTCCAGGATCCAGTTGCAGAGGGAGGGGTTTAGTCCCAGGGTCCTTAGCTTATTGATGGGCTTTGAGGGCACTATGGTGTTGAACGCTGAGCTGTAGGCAATGAATAGCATTCTCACATAGGTGTTCCTTTTGTCCAGGTGGGAAAGGGCAGTGTGGAGTGCAATAGAGATTGAATCATGTGGGGATCTGTTGGGGCGGTATGCAAATTGGAGTGGGTCTAGGGTTTCTGGGAGAATGGTATTGATATGAGCCATGACCAGCCTTTCAAAGCACTAGAGTGCTACGGGTCGGTAGTCATTTAGGCAGGTTACCTTAGTGTTCATGGGCACAGGCACTATGGTGGTCTCCTTAAAACATGTTGGTATTACAGACTCGGACAGGGAGAGGTTGTAAATGTCAGTGAAGACACTTGCCAGTTGCTCAGCGCATGTTCGCAGTACACGTCCTGATAATCTGTCTGGCCCTGCAGCCTTGTGACCGGTGAGCTGTTGAAAGGTCTTACTCACATCGGCTGCGGAGAGCGTGATCACACAGTCTTCTGGAACAGCTGGTGCTCTCATGCATGTTTCAGTGTTATTTGCCTTGAAGCAAGCATAGAAGTAGTTTAGCTCGTCTGGTCGGCTCGTGTCACTGGGCAGCTCTCAGCTGTGCTTCCATTTGTAGTCTGTAATGGTTTGCAAGCCCCGCCACATCCGTCCAGTGTCAGAGCCGGTGTAGTACGATTCGTAGCAAATGTATTGAAAATGAAATACACAAATAACTAATTGAAATTAGTATTCACACCCCTTTGCTCCAAATTGAGCTGAGGTGCATCCATTTTATTTTTATAATTTTTTAGATGTCACTACAACTTGATTTGAGTCCACCTGTGGACAATTCAATTGTTTGGACATTACTTTTATTATTATTTTTTTTAACCTTTATTTAAGTAGGCAAGTCAGTTAAGAACAAATTCTTATTTTCAATGACGGCCTAGGAACAGTGGCTTGTTCAGGGGCAGAACTACAGATTTTAACCTTGTCAGCTCGGGGATTCGATCTTGCAACCTTCGAAAGAAACACACCTGTGTATATAATTTCCCACAGTTGACAGTGCATGTCAGAGCATAAACTATACCATCAAGCCCAAGGAACTGTCCGATAATCTCTGAGATATAATTATATCTGGGGAAGGGTATAAAACATTTCTAGAGTGTTGAACGTTTCCAAAGGCACAGTGGTCTCCATCATTGGGAAATTGAAAAAATATGGAACTACCCAGGCTCTGCCTAGAGCTGGCCATCCGACCAAACTGAGAAACCAGGCAAGAAGTACCTTGTTCAGGCAGGTGGCCAAGAACCCAATGACTACTCTGACAGAACTAGAGAGTTCCTAGACTGAGATGGGAGAACCTGCCCGAAGGACAGCGGTCTCTACAGCACTTCACCAATCTGAGCTTTATAGGAGAGTGGGCAGACGGAAGCCACATCTGAGAAAAAGGCACATGACAGCACGGCTGGAGTTTGCAAAAATATACTTGAGAGAGCATAAGGCAAAAGATTCTGTGGTCTGCTGAGACAAAAATTTAACTCCTTGGCTTGAACGCAAAGTGATATGTCTTGAGAAAACCAGGCACAGCTCATCACCTGTCTAACACCATCCCTACCGTGAAGCATAGTCATGGCAGCAGCATGCTATGGGGATGCTTTTCAGCAGCCGGGACTGAGAAACTGGTAATTATAGAGGGCATAAAGAATGGAGCCAAATACAAGCACAAGCAAATTCTTGATGAGAACCTACATCAGAGTGCAAACAACCTTAGACTGTGGTGAAGATTTACGTTCCAACAGGACAATTACCACAAGCATACAGCCAAAGCAATGCTGGAATGGCTTCAGAACAAGAATGTGAACGTTCTTGAGTGGCCCAGCCAAAGCCCAGACTTGAATCCCATTGAAAATCAGTGGAAAGACTTGAAGAATATTGTTCACCGCCACTCCCCATCTAACTTAACAGAGCTTAAGAAAATCCCCAATTCCAGATGTGTATAGCTGATACAGACATACCCAAGATGGGTAATCGCTGCCAAATGTGCTTCTGCAAAGTATTGACTCGGGGGTGTGAATACTTATGTAAATGAGCTATTTCTGTTTTTCATTTTCGATAAATGTGCTAAACATTTCTAAAAATATTTGTCATGGGGTATTGTGTGTAGATGGGTGAGATTCTTATTTTGAATTCAGGCTGTAACACAACAAAATGGGGAATAAGTCACGAGGTATGAATACTTTAAGTTAATGTATGTAGACTACTAATGGGACAATAATTATGTTTAATGGGAAAATGTTAATATTTCATGCTCATCATATTAGGCCTTTGGTAATAATTCAATAAATGTCTGAACTAAAATGTCTTTGTGTTTTTGGAATTGGTGACTGACTGCATTTTATTTCCTCATTCTAATTGTAAATACACACCCTGACATTTCCTTGGTTGTAACAGTTTGTGTTTCTGTTGTCATGTGTTCATTCATCCTTTTTTTGTGTTCATATTGTTCCCCTATCAATTATTGGATATACTGAAGTTTGTAAAGCATGAGGTGTCTCTGAAATGGAAATCTATTGGTTTAGGAGATGCATTCTCTTCTTCCATGTTGTTTTGTACCCCTCTTGCATTGTTTCTGCATTACCTGTTTGATTGACTGACCACTGACTAAATGTTGCAATTCAAGTGTTCACTACTGGTTAAAGTAAATAGATGTAGTCTACATTCCACCAAGGAAAAAGTTAAACGGTTGGCATCGTATTTCAATAGGGATTATTTAATGGGTGAGATTTAAAGTCTGGAACAGTTTTCATCTAAGCAACAAATGATAGACAGTCAACCCAACCCTTTAGATAAAAAGGTGTCAAGTGCATATAATTGCCGGCTGGATAAAACATGAAATCAGCCAATCAGAGTGCAGCATGTGGTGTACCTTGTATGAATATGACGAATGTTGGAATGTGTTGCCATTTCATTCCCATAACTCTGTCAATGTCTTAATGTTTGCGTTGTTTGCATCTGCACCAACTCACCTCTGACGAATGCTAATGAGATGTGGAGATGGTAAAGTCAATAATAAAGACAAAGTGGCTTGGTGACACAGTTGCAGAATTGATGGGCACTACAAAGGACGGTGACCCTGCACCTGAAATAAGCGCCACTCCAGTTGTGGCGGAGAAGGATGAGGATGTCAAAGAGGCTGAAGAAGAGCAAGGAGACAAGGACAGTACTGATGACAGTTCAGAGGGGGTGAAGAAATACACCACCCCTAAAAATGTGTGGATCCAAAAACAGATGCTTAGAGTCATGGGATCTAAGGCCCACTTAAGAGCTGGAGAGGCACTTCCTAAGGATATGGATGAAGACCAACAAGGTATTTGGAAACATTTCATATCATTAGCTACGATGACCAAAATGTGATTTTAATTTCTGATAGGATAGTCATCATATCAAAGTAAATTGCTATTAAAAGTTAATTAAAGACAGCGAAAATACGTTAATTTGTTGCCATTACATCACTGATGTAGATTGTGATGTTGAAGAGCTTGACCATGAACAAACATTGGATGATGAAGAAATCATGGATGTTAGCACGGAGGGGGGGAAAGAAGAGGAGGTGAAAGAGAAGGATCATCACTTAGAGTTAGATGAGGAGGAGGAGGGTGATACCCATGAGGTTGACGTCAAAGATCAAGGTGTTGAAGATGAACAAGGCATTAACAATGAAAACAGTTCAGATGGGGCCATGACATACACCACCAAAAGAAATGTGCATATCCAAAAAACGATGCTTAGAAAAGTGAAATCTAGGGCCAATATTGAAGTTGGTGATGAACATCATGAATATGACGGCGAGGAGGAGGCAGAGGAAGACATTGATGATGAGTATAAACATGATGATCACAGTGACATTGACACTAATGATCAAGTTGTTGTTGATGATGATCATGAAGAAGATGAAGCTGATGAGGACACTCATGACACAGATTACCTTGAATTCAAAGATCAAGAGGTTGAAGATGGAGAAGACATTGACGATGAGGACAGTTCAGAGGGGACCAAGACATACGCCACCAAAAGAAATGTGCGGATCCAAAAACAGATGGTCAGAAAAGTGGGATCTAGGGACAATATTGAAGTTGGTGATGAACATCATGAAGATGATGGAGAGGAGGAGGAAGAGGAGGAGGCAGAGGAAGACATTGATGATGAGAATAACAATGATGGTCACAGTGACCTTGAAATTAAAGATCAAGTTGTTAGTGACGATGATCAAGAAGAATATGAAGCTGATAAGGTCAATCATGATACAGATGACCTTGATGTCAAAGATCAAGAGGTTGGAAATGGAGAAGACATTGACGATGAGGACAGTTCAGCGGGGGCCAAGACATACACCACCAAAATAAATGTGCGGATCCAAAAACAGACGGTTAGAAAAGTGGGATCTAGGGCCCATCTAAGAGCTGGAGAGGTACTTCCTGAGGATATGGATAAAGACCAACAAGGTATTTGGAAATATTTCAATTATAATATTATTATGTCCAATGTACAAAATCTGATTTTAATTTATGATCATAAAACATATGATCATATCAAAGAGTAAATTGAGTGTAATGGGAAGTTGAGTCACCCCTTGTTTCTAGGAAACCATACACACAATATATCATTTGTCCAAATATTTAGGGAGTCTATGAAGGAAGAAACCACATGGAAGAAGTGGTAAGCAAGTTAGGTCCAAAACATCGGTTTTCACCAAGTCAAATCAATGTATTGTGTTAGTCATGATGCTTGTATCTAAACCAAAGTAGAGCACTTTAAGATTGTTCTACACATTAGTTGGAGTCTCTATACTCTTCAATATGAGGTCTTAAATTTAGCATGAAAGTGCATCCTTGTACCTGTGTGGGCTAATATAGTCAAAATGTTTGCCTATGGGTAAGTTGAGCCAATGGCAAGATTATAAAAAATGAGGTATTATTGCTGGAATATAAGGGAACACCAGGGCCAATGTTGAAGATGTTTTCAAAAAAGTACAAAGTGTTTGTTAGTTGTTAAGCTTGTGTTAAAATATGCTTAAAATTATATATATACTGTATATATATATATATATATATATGCACAACGGGTCAAAAGTTTTAGAACACCTTCTCATTCAAGGGTTATTATTTATTTTTACTATTTTATATATTGTAGAGTACTAGTGAAGACATCAAAACTATGAAATAACGTATATGGAATCATGTAGTAAACAAAAAAGTGTTAAACAAATCAAAATATATTTTACATTTCAGATTCTTCAAATAGCCATCTTTTGCCTCGATGAAAACTTTGCACACTCTTGGCATTCTCTTCTAACCAACAGAGTTCCCACATATGCTGAGCACTTGTTGGCTGCTTTTTCTTCACTTTGCGGTCCGACTCATCCCAAACCATCTCAATTAGGCTGAGGTCGGGGGATTGTGGAGGCCAGGTCATCTGATGCAGCACTCCATCACTCTCCTTCTTGGTAAAATAGCCGTTACACAGCCTGGAGGTGTGTTGGGTCATTGTCCTGTTGAAAAACAAATTATAGTCCCACTATGCGCAAACCAGATGGGATGGTGTATCGCTGCAGACTGCTGTGGTAGCCATTCTGGTTAAGTGTGCCTTGAATTATAAATAAATCACAGACGGTGTCACCAGCAAAGCACCCCCACACCCTAACACCTCCTCTTCCATGCTTTACGGTGGGAAATACACACGCCGAGATCATCCGTTCACCCACACCGTGTCTCACAAAGATACGGCTGTTGGAACCAAAATTCTCCAATTTGGACTCCAGACCAAAGGACAAAATTACCACCGGTCTAATGTCCATTGCTTGTTTTTATTGGTCGAAGCAAGTCTCTTTTTCCTATTGGTGTCCTTTAGTAGACGTTTCTTTGCAGCAATTCGACCATGAAGGCCTGATTCACGCAGTCTCCTCTGAACAGTTGATGTTGAGATGTGTATGTTACTTGAACTCTGTAAAGCATATATTTGGGCTGCAATTTCTGAAGCTGGTAACTCTAATGAACTTATCCTCTGCAGCAGAGGTAACTCTGGGTCTTCCATTCCTATGGCTGTCCTCATGAGAACCAGTTTCATCATAGCGCTTGATGATTTTTTTGACTGCACAAAGTTCTTGTCTTAAAGTAATGATGGATTGTCGTTTCTCTTTGCTTATTTGAGCTGTTCTTGCCATATTATGGACTTGGTCTTTTACCAAATAGGGCTACATTCTGTATACCCCCCACCCCCACCTTCTCACAACACGACTGATTGGCTCAATGCATTAAGAAGGAAAGACATTCCACAAATTAACTTTTAAGAAGGCACACCTGTTAATTGAAATGCATTCCATGCGACTACCTCATGCAGCTGGTTGATAGAATGCCAAGAGTGTGCAAAGCTGTCATCAAGGCAAAGGGTGGCTATTTGAAGAATCTCAAATGTTTAACACTTGTTTTCCTTATTCCATATGTGTTATTTCATAGTTTTGATGTCTTCACTATGATTCTACCATGTAGAAAATATATTTAAAAAAAGACAAACCCTTGAATGAGTAGGTGTTCTGAAACTTTTGACCGGTAGTGTATATATCAAAAAAGTGATTGCGTTGAATTCTGTTCGGGAAATAAAGATAGACCTAATTTAAAAAAGTAGTGGTAATATTTTATTCAGTCCAGAAATTTGTAGGCGGCTCAACTAACCCTCTCCCATAGCCGGAGTAAGTTGTGCCAAGAAGCCACTTTTTTGGGACGGGCTATGTTTTCAAAACTGCTCATTTCGAAGGACACACAATATCCTGAAATACACTGAGTATACCAAACATTAGGAACACCTTTCTAAAATTGAGTTGCACCCCCGCCCCTATTTTTGCCCTCAGAACTGCCTCAATTCATTAGGACATGGACTCTACAAGGTGTCGACAGCGTTCCACAGGGATGCTGTCCCATGTTGACTCCAAAGCTTCCCACAGTTGTGTCAAGTTGGCTGGATATCCTTTGGGTGGTGGACTATTTTTGAAACACACAGGAAACTGTTCAGTCTGAAAAAAATTCTCAGCTGAATAGCCTAGTTTCACTGGCAAAATTCCAATTAAACCATTTAGTGTTCACCGAAAAAACAACAATGTCAAATACAGGTAGCCTAGTCAAATAATTAACATCCAATCACATTAACCGTTACTCTAATTCTGCAAAACGTAGCTGCTCATTCCATTTGCTCGAAAATTGATAAATGGTCAAATAAGTAAGGCCTGCATCCATAGAGACACATACCAGCTCTACCAGCAGTACTACACCTGTTGACTACACAAGTTGTTGTGCTTCCATGAGCACATCCAATGCTAGCATCAGTAATTCTACATTTGTTACTAGCCGAGCTAGCATGGACACTGACTGTTGTGAATCCGATGCAGCCAAAGAGCTACTGCCCCCTTACCCAGGAAAGCGCCAAACAACAGACAGGGACGTTGGACCATCGAAGAGGCACAAATATTATGAGAACTACATTGATTTGGTGTTCACTTATATTGGGAGTAGTGCCTTTTCCTTCAAGTACTAAGACATGTATAAAAGCAACAGATACCATTAATAAGAAGGGGCTAGAAGTGTCTTATATGGTGAGCTACCGAGTGGATAGGACAGGCAAGCCCCATAATATTGTGGAGGACTTAATTATTCCTGCTGCTGCGGATATGGTTGGGACAATGCTGGGGGAAAAGGCCCAAAAAACTATACAGACAATGCCTTCATCAAACAACACTGTTTCACGACGCATCAGTGACATGACAGGAGATGTTTTGAAACAATTACTGCTTCGCATACAAGCCAGTGAATTCTATGCGTTACAGCTGGATGAGTCAACAGACGTGGCGGGCCTGGCACAGCTCCTGGTATATGAAGACATCCTCTTCTGCAAACATTTAAAGTACTGGACAGATTTGTGACATCAAATGGACTTTGGCGGTCAAGATGTGTCAGTATCTGTACTGATGGCGCAAAAGCCATGACAGGGAGACATAGTGGAGTGGTATATACATGCAAGCAGTTGCTCCGAAACACCACTTGGGTACACTGCAGCATCCACCAAGAGGCTCTTGCTGCCAACGGAATGCCTGACAGCTTGAAAGACGTTTTGGAAACTACAGTGAAAATGGTTAACTTTGTTAAAGCAAAGCAACTCTTGCATATTTTCTGCCTTATACAATGATAAGGGCAGCAACCATGTAATGCTTTTACAACATACAGAAAGAAGTGTGCCGGTTATCAAGGGGCAAAGTATGACAAGTTTTTTTTAATAGAGACGAGCTTAACGTTTTCTTTACTGACCAACATTTTTACTTGTCTGACCGCTTGCATGATGATGAGTTTCTCACACCTGGCCTATCTGGGTGATGTTTTTTCTCACCTGAATGATCTGAATCTAGGATTACAGGGAGTCTCCGCAACTATATTCAGTGTGCGGGACAAAATTTAGGCTATGATTAAGAAGTTGGAGATCTTCTCTATCTGCGTTAACAAGGAAAACACCCAGGTCTTTCCATCACTGTATGATTTTTTGTGTGCAAATGAAGTCAAGCTTACTGACAATGTCAAATGTAATTTAATGAAGCACCTGAGTGAGCTTTCCCAAAATGAAAAACACAAACTGAATTTGTTATCCCTTTCATTACCGATATCTGAACAAGAGAGCCTCAACAAAATTGCAACAAGCGGTTCTGTGAAAATTGAATTTAATCAGAAGCCACTGCTATATTTCTGGATAGGGCTGAGCTCAGACTATCCTGCCTTGGCAAATCGGCTGTTAAGACACTGATGCCCTTTGCAACCACGTACCTACTGTTGAAGTTGGAAGTTTACATACACCTTACCCAAATACATTCACACATTCCTGACATTTAATCCCAGTAAAAATTCTCTGTTTTAGATCTGTTAGGATCACCACTTTATTTTAAGAATGTGATATGTCAGAATAATAGGTGAGAGAATGATTTATTTCAGCTTTTATTTCTTTCATCACATTCCCAGTGGGTCAGAAGTTTACACTCAATTAGTATTTGGTAGCATTGCCTTTAAATCTTTTAACTTGAGTCAAACGTTTTGATTAGGCTTCCACAAGCTTCCCACAATAAGTTGGGTGAATTTTTGCCCATTCCTCCTGACAGAGTCAGGTGTGTAGGCCTCCTTGCTTGCACACGCTTTTTCAGTTCTGCCCACAAGTTGTCTATAGCATTGAGGTCAGGGCTTTGTGATGGCCACTCCAATAACTTGACTGTTGTCCTTAAGCCATTTTGCCACAACTTTGGAAGTATGCTTGGTGTCATTGTCCATTTGAAAGACCCATGTGCAACCAAGCTTTAACTTCCTGACTGATGTCTTGAGATGTTGCTTCCATATATCCACCAAATGTTCCTGTCTCATGATGCCATCTATTTTGTGAAGTGCACCAGTCCCTCCTGCAGCAAAGCACCCCCACAACATGATGCTGTCACCCCCGTGCTTCACCATAGGGATGGTGCCAGCATCATAATGTGGGGATGTTTTTCAGCGGCAGGGACTGGGAGTCTAGTCAGGCAAATATGAATGGAGCAAAGTTCAGAGAGTTCCTTGATGAAAACCTGCTCCAGGGCTCTCAGGACCTCAGACTGGAGTGAAGGTTCACCTAACAGGACAACAACCCTAAGCACACAGCCAAGACAATGCAGTAGAGGCTATGGGCCAAGTATCTGAATGTCCTTGAGTGGCCCAGCCAAAGCCCGGACTTGAACCCGATCGAACATCTCTAGAGAGACCTGAAAAAAGCTGTGCAGTAACCTGACATAGCTTGAGAGGAACTGCAGAGAAGAATGGGAGAAACTGTCCAAATACAGGTTTGCCAGGCTTGTAGTGTCATACCCAAGAAGAATCGATGCTGTAATCGCTGCCAAAGGTGCTTCAAAAAGTACTTAGTAAAGGGTCTCAATACTTATGTAATTGTGATATTTAATTTTACATTTTCATAAATGAGCAAAAATTTCAAAAAACGTGTTTTTCCTTTGTCATTATGGGGTATTGTGTGTAGTTTGATGAGGTAAAAAAACGATTTAATACATTTTAGAATAAGGCTGTAACGTAACAAAATGTGGAAAATGTCAAGGGGTCTAAATACTTTCCGAAGGCACTGTAGATATCTTTGTTAGAAAGAATACTATATTTCTCTTGACTGAGTGATGCTGAATGTAAGAATTGGCTCAACTTCCATCACTCGCCCCTAAATTGCTAATGAAAATAATGTTATATTTGAAAAACACCTTAATTTGTTACCGTTACGTCACACATGTAGATGGAGACGTTGAAGAACTTGGCCATGAACAAACAATGGATGGTGAAGTAATCGATGTTGATGGCCGCGAGGAGCAGGGGAAAGAAGAGAAGATGGAGAAAGAGGAGAAGGTTCATCACTTAGAGGTAGATGAAGAGGAGGGTGATACCCATGACTTTGACGTCAAAGATCAAGATGTTGGAGATGGAGAAGACATTGACATTGAAGACAGTTCAGTTGGAGCCAAGACATACACATCCAAAATAAATGTGCTGATCCAAAAACAGTTGTTTCGAGAAGTGGGATCTAATGCCAGTATTGAACTTGGTGATGAAGATCATGAAGATTATGTAAAAGATGAGGAAGAGGAAGAAAAAGAGGAGTTGAAACAGTCAATTGCTGAAGATAAATATATTGATGTCAGTGGAGCTGAAAAGCTTGATGTTCTCGATGTAGTGGCTGACATTGAAGAAATGGCCCAACTTCCTGATACTGATGGGGATTACTCTGAAATTATTGATGATGATGACGATGATGATGAAAACAACAACAACAGTGAGAGCAAGAAAGCTGGTGTCAAAAGGAAGATAAATGTTCCAATTCCCTTTAAGATGGTTAAAAGACTGGGATCGAGGGCCCACCTTCAAGATGATGGGGAGCCCAGGGATAAAGATGCCCAAGACAAAGACATTCAACGTGCCAGAGGTATTAATACTAATAAATGTATTAATACTAATAAATGTATTTTCACCACTTATCTTCTTAACTTTCTGTAGAATGTTTAGCATAACTTATTTATCTTTCTATTAGCTATATAAAACAAGTATTTATTCTTATTTAGCAGCAATGTAGTACATTAGGGCCTATGCAATATGACTAACGATTTGAGATAATACCTTCATGAGGAGTCATCTGTACACTACATGATTTTCAATTCACTAAATTGCACTCCTACATCTAGCATTTCTATTCTGTAATGACCTGCAGGACTTGGGACAACTGACATAAATGGGACGACTGACATAGGGGACTCCAGTGGTTAGTGGCTTTGATTCCTTGTCTGTAGCCGTTTTATTTAGAACAGAAGCTTATTATATCAATTTCAGTACGGAAAGTAGATATTGGACTAAGCCTTGAGCCTATTGAACTAAGCCCCCTCAAGACTTAGTCCAATATCTACTTTCCGTACTGCCTCAGTTATACCATCTCTTTTTGGTGAGGCAAACAAATGATAAAATTGACAAATAGATACAATTTATCGATTAACAGTTAGTTGAAAACAGTCTCTTTCTGGAACCCTTTGTGTAAGTCAATAGGGCTGCTTGTGTGTGTGTGTGCTGTTCTGCATTCTGAGGGTGGACACTTCCATCTGGACTGGGTCCCTCTCCCATCATTTTCCCTGTGTAAGCACTAGTGTTATTTTGGGGAACTGACACGGAGGACTTGTGAAGAGCAGAATCAACAACCTCGCTTGTCTAAACCGTTTCTTTTAAGAAGGAAAGGCTCAATTGTTGTGTTGACTTCTATTCAATTTTTAAAATGTGAAGTCGGTTGTGTAGATCAATAAGAAAAAAATCTAATTTATTCACTTTTGAGATGAAGGCTGTGCAAGGGTGTAGGCACTGGGGGGAATTTGTACTTTTCTCAAGTGGGCTACTTTTCCATCTACTTGAGTAAATGTCATTTGAGAGAGGGACAGACATTTACTTGGGTGGTCCAAAATAGGGGAGGGTTGTCAAACTTATTTTTGATGCTTTGGGGAGGGTTGTGTGTTTTTTAATTGTTATTATTGGGCACAGGGTAGTGGGTAGTGTATTTTTCCCCTGGTTTACATTTGCTCTTTTAATTTTAACTAGGCAAGTCAGTTAAGAACACATTCTTATTTACAATGACAGCCTAGGAATGGTGGGTTAACTGCCTTGTTCAGGGGCAGAACAGATTCTTACCTTGTCAGCTCAGGGATTCAATCTAGCAACCTTTCGATTTATGGCCCAACAACCTAACCACTAGGCTACCTGCCGCCCCGGTAGGTGGATCAATTGCCCAGATCTGCAATAGGCCAACTAACAATCATACCACACATATGCAATGGAAACCCATTTAACTTGTATTTTTTATTCGGTACATGGGAATTTAACCTCAGTTGTTTTTATGTGCCCTAATTATTTACATAAGCGCAGACTTTTATCCGCAACAATTCAATTTGATGGAAATACAACTCTGATGGGAAAATGTGCAGATTTTTGAATTTTCGCATGAAAATCTGTCGCAAATTGAATGGAAATTTAGAATTTTTTGTGTCTATTTAGGAACATCTCATTTCAAAATCATGGAGATTAATATGGAGTTGTTCCCCGCGTTGATGCTACAACAGCCGTCACTCTTCGGGGAGGCTTTCCACTAGATGTTGGAACATTGCTGTGGGGACTTGCTTCCATTCAGCCACGAGCATTGCTGAGGTTGGGCACTGATATTGGGCATTAGGCCTAGCTTGCAGTCGGCGTTCCAATTCATCCCAAAGGTGTTTGATGGGGTTGAGGTCAGGGCTCTGTGCAGGCCAGTCAAGTTCTTCCACACTGATCGAAGGGAAAAAAATACATTGTCATGCTGAAACGGGAAAGGGCATTCCCCAAACTGTTTCCAAGATGTTAGAAGCACAGAATATTCTAGAATGTCATTTTAAGCTGTAGCATTAAGATTCCCATTCACTGGAACTAAGGGGCCTAGCTCAAACCATGAAAAACAGCCCCAGATCATTATTCCTCTTCCACCAAACTTTAGAGTTGGCACTATGCATTCGGGCAGGTAGCGTTCTCCTAGCATCCGCCAAACCCAGATTCGTCCGTCAGACTGCCAGATGGTGAAGCGTGATTCATCACTCCAAAGAATGCGTTTCCACTGCTCCAGTCCAATGGTGGCGAGGTTTACACCCCTCCAGACGACGCTTGGCATTGCGCATGGTGATCTTAGGCTTATGCGTGGCGGATCGGCCAAGGAAACCCATTTCATGAATTTCCTGACAAACTGTTCTTGTGCTGACGTTGCTTTCACAGGCAGTTTGGAACTAGGCAGTGAGTGTTGCAACTGAGGACAGACAATTTTTACACGCTACGTGCTTCAGCCCTCGGTTATCCCGTTCTATGAGCTTGTGTGGCCTACCACTTCGTGCCTGAGTCATTGTTGCTCCTAAGCGTTTCCACTTCACAATAACAGCACTTACAGTTGACCGAGGTAGCTCTAGCAGGGTAGAAATTTGCCGAACTGATTTGTTGGAAAGGTGGCATCCTGTGATGGTGCCACGTTGAATGTCATTGAGCTCTTCAGTACGGCCATTCTACTGACAATGTTTGTCTATGGAAATTGCATGGCTGTGTGCTCGATTTTATACATTTTTATACAACACATCCACTAAGTTGAAAGGCTGTCCACATACTTCTGTATATATAGTGTTTTTTTACTGACAAATAAAATCAATCAATCCAAACTGTGCATAGGCCATTTGATGAATGTAAGAGACATCTGTTACAACACACCAAAAAGTTTCATGACATTCAGAGATTGTCAAGCCAAGCATTCGATACTGGGTAGGCCTATAACCTGTTTGGGCTAGGGGGCAGAATTTTCACGTTCGGATGAAAAGCATGCCCAGAGTAAACTCCTTGCTACTCAGGCCCAGATGCATATATATGCATATCACATCCATTCTCGAGTGACACCAAATGGAGAGATTGGAGTGGGAATCAGCTTCATCTTAAAATGTCTAAATGGGGTTGCACAACTTTGTTGTATAAGCAGGTGTGCTGGGTTAGCCAATTTTCCCAAATGGTATCCCTGTTCAGGTCTTGCCCCAACCTCTCCATTTCACAGTTCCATACTTGAGTGACACCCAAAGTAGAGCATGTAACACACAGCAGGGAATCATAAATGCCATATACCATTTAGAAATACATTTTTCATTTTTTAAATTTAACCAGGCAAGTCAGTTAAGAACACATTCTTATTTACAATGACAGCCTAGGAACAGTGGGTTAATTAACTTGTTCATTTACATTACATTTAAGTCATTTAGCAGACGCTCTTATCCAGAGCGACTTACAAATTGGTGCATTCACCTTATGATATCCAGTGGAACAACCACTTTACAATAGTGCATCTAACTCTTTTAAGGGGGGGGGGGTTAGAAGGATTACTTTATCCTATCCTAGGTATTCCTTAAAGAGGTGGGGTTTCAGGTGTCTCCGAAAGGTGGTGATTGACTCCGCTGACCTGGCGTCGTGAGGGAGTTTGTTCCACCATTGGGGTGCCAGAGCAGCGAACAGTTTTGACTGGGCTGAGCGGGAACTGTACTTCCTCAGAGGTAGGGAGGCGAGCAGGCCAGAGGTGGATGAACGCAGTGCCCTTGTTTGGGTGTAGGGCCTGATCAGAGCCTGAAGGTACGGAGGTGCCGTTCCCCTCACAGCTCCGTAGGCAAGCACCATGGTCTTGTAGCGGATGCGAGCTTCAACTGGAAGCCAGTGGAGAGAGCGGAGGAGCGGGGTGACGTGAGAGAACTTGGGAAAGTTGAACACCAGACGGGCTGCGGCGTTCAGGGGCAGAACAAACCATTTTTACCTTGTCAGCTCAAGGATTCGATCTAGCAACCTTTCAGTTACTGGCCCAACACTCTAACCACTAGACTACATGAAGGGTCAATCCATGTAAGCATTACGTGGGATGTTACTGGGGCTCCAAAAGCTTTTGACAAAGCTCTTAGCTGTAGGTTTAGGAACCATCAAAAGCCTGGAAGTGAATATATTTGTTTGAGGTCCTGTAAAGGTATTAGCTCCATATCAATATACTGTATATGTCTCGCAAGGTATGCACACCCTTATCCACCCACAATGGATATATAAAACGCGTAATATTTTGTCAACAGGTTATGGTTATGATGTGAAAATATTTTTTACGTTGGGGAAATTTTGAACTGTCCCTAATGGTGCATTTGTATTTTGAGTGCTCAACCGACCTCTGAGGTTATACACTGAGTGTACACAACATGTCATAGACTGATGTCACTTGTTAAATCCACTTCAATCCGTGTAGATGAAGGGGAGGGGACAGGTTAAGAAGGATTTTTAAGCCTTGAGACAATTGAGACATGGATTGTGTATGTGTGCCATTCAGAGGGTGAATGGGCAAGACAACAGATTTAAGTGCCTTTGAACGGGGTATGGATAGTAGCTGCCAGCAGCATGGTTTGTGTCAAGAACTGCAACGCTGTTGGGCTTTTCACACTCAACAGTTTCCCGTGTGTATCAAGAATAGTGTACTACCCAAAACTGGGGTTCAGCTCAATATTAGGAAGGTATTTTGAATGTTTTGTACACTCAGTGTAGGTTCTAAAGTTACTTTTCAAATGACGTCATGGTCAGGTTGTATACTGTTTTTGTTAACGCCTTCTAAGTTACCAGATAAATAATACTATCTGACTTGATAAGAACCTAAATATGATGTTTTTCCTAATCGAATCATGAAATATACATCTTTACATGTTTCTACAGAAAACCAGTTTACAACCAGAAAATGATGTGCAGTAGTTCTGCATGATGGGAAAATGACAATATTAAGTACAATATTTTTTGTAAACGGTCTCGTCACACAAAACCATGACACCATGTTACCACCACCCCGCCATATCACCTGCTAAATATGCTATTACATTTTTTTGATATAACTTATGCATGCTTTAACTGTCCCAACTACCTAATTACCATCACTGTAAAGCACTACCTTTAATTTTCTAGCAACAATTGCAAAATATCATATTTCTTTGTGTGATAGTTCTCAGACAATCCAAGGAGAGGCAAGCTAGAGAAGAAGTAGAAGAAGAGGTAGAAGTGGTCCTTAAAGGTAAATCATGTTTTTTATATTTTTTATATCAATTCAAATCTATCTACGTCCTTTTTTTACAGTTGGGAGGGATTGATGTACTGATGTAATTAGTAATTCAATAATACCCCAAAATAAGCCCAAACTTAATTTCCTAATTCCCTGGCTGGCATATGAAGTAAAAACCTACTGTATCTGTGGACATTGTGGGGTGGTTTCCTAGACTAGTCCTGGTGGTTAGGCCAGGACTAGGTTTAATCTGTGTCCGGGAAACAACCCAACAGGATTTGTGCTCTAATTTTAAATGAAGTGAAGGAGGCATTTGTTCACAGGATCATGTCTTTACTTACAGCGATGAGGGATGCACAATCCACGAAAGAGGTAGAAAAGAAGAAATTGGAGGACAAGACGGAAAAGAAAGAGGAGCAGGCCGTGGAGAAAGCAAAGCCTGAGGCAATGCCCAGTGTGAAGAAAGCAGAGAAGACAGGACCCAAAGGTAAGCTAGGCTTGCAGTACTGTTTGTCTCTATGGCTTCTACCAAATGATAATGGAATTTACATATCTATAGAAAATCAAACCTTCCTTACATTTACATTATTCTTGACCACAATAAACATACCGTAAGTAGCCTGTGGGACAGTGAATTAATAAGTAAGTAAGCCTTGGACACGGAACGGCCCATAGGGTCAATCAATTAATAATTGTCAGTTAGCGTTCCCTATATGTAAATAGACTATCTTGGACATACAGTCCTAGCTTCATGTTACACTATCAGTGTTTGCCATGCATGTCCTTTGACTATGTGCTACCGACTCCTTTTCCATTACGTATAGCAAGCACGTGATGATCCACATGATAGGCTACTATATATAGCGCATGTGTGTTATGACGTTACTTGCTGCTGTGCTTGAGAATATTGTCATCTAAGGATAGTTACAATAGTAGTCAATCACCGGCAGGTAATCTTTGCCATTCAGATGAAAAAGATCTGTACCAACCTTTTGCTATGGAGCTTTTGGCAGGTTGGCGAGTATCATCTTTCACTTCCTCAGAGAAATGTGAAACCTGTCAGAAACATTACTACATCATTCTCTCAATGTCCATGTTTCTTTCAGGTCAGTAGACTGTATCCCTTGCTCTCCTTTCGCATTTTTTGATTCTGAGGTGGTCCCTAGTGTATCCTTTCGAGCAGTTCCTGTCACAACATCTGCATTTTCTCTTGTCTGAGCAGCAGTCTGTTTACAACACTGAGTTCTGACCTGATCTGGTAGTATTGTGATCAAACCTATGGGCCAGCTATGATGTATGTTTGCGTTGACTGTCTGCAGCATTGTGTCTTTTGCTCTCGTCTGTACTCTGTTTTGATTTAGAGTCTGACACAGGAAGAGAAGCAGCCATCATATTCACATGAACATCAATATCATCATCAGTAGTGATCACATTACTCACTGTGCTCAGTGCGGGTGCTAGGGATAGTGCATCTGCAGTTGTATTTTCATCATGAGCTCTTGTATATTAGGCGACATCTCGTTTAAGTTATTTTGATGGTGACTATCAATAATGGCTTATGCTCGGTGTTAGCTGTGAAGGTAGGTAAGCCGTAGACAACGCTCTGGAATTTGTCACATCCAAACACCATGCCTAGACATTCCTTTTCTACCCGGGTGTAATGACATTCGGTTTCAGTCATTGTACTCAAAGCATAGACTACTGGCTTTCAATTTTCTCCTTCCACCTGTAGTGGAACCAAGACAAGGCCATTTTCCCATGCGTCTTTTGATATCTTTGTTATTTTTAATCGGGTCGAAAAAGTTGAGTACTGGCTCTGAGTTAAGTGTTGTTTTGAGCTGTTTCTACTCCTGCTCATGTTTTGTAGTCCATGCAAACTCATTTGTTTTGTGTAACAACTCTTAGGCCGGCTATTTTGAATGACAAGTTTGGTAAGAATTTGCAGATTAAGGTGATCATCCCCATGATGCCCTTTCATGTCATTGGGTTGGGGTATGTCCAGTATGGCATGAACTTTGGTCTCATCTGGCTCTACTTCTTCAACATACAACCTGTATTCAAGGACTATGATTTCCTTGATGCCAAACTAACACTGTTCCGTTTCAATCAATTTCGCTGTATGCTCCGTAACACTTTTGTCAGCCTTTTGTTGTGCTCTTGTAGTGTGAACTCCCACATGATGACATCTACGTAGACCCTGACGCCTTTATTATTCTATGATAGAATAATGGCGCCGATAGATTGGGCAGCCGTGCTTCTAGCCCCTAGGCAAATTTGCAGTATTTTGTTTTTTTATGTGTTATTTCTTACATTATTAGCCCAGAACATTTTTTGTGTTATTACCTACAACCGGGAATAACTTTTGGATATCAGAGCAGCGGTAACTCACCAGCATTACCAGCATTACAACCAGGAATACGACTTTCCCGACTCGGATCCTTTGTTCGTACCCCCCAGGGCAATTGAACTGATTCTAGAGGCTGACCCAAAACAACACCGGCAGAGAAGAGGTATTCGGAGTGGACTTCTAGTCCGATTAAGTAGGCGCACACACCACCCACCGCTGCCGAGTATATTACTCGCTAATGTTCAGTCTCTGTATAATAAAGTTGACGAGTTCAGGGTGAGGAGTTCCTTCCAAAGAGACATCAGGGATTGTAACATATTCTTTTTCACGGAAACATGGCTCTCACTGGATATACAGTCTGAGTCCTTACAGCCAGTTGGGTTCTCAGTTCATCGGGCAAACAGGAATACATATCTCTCCGGGAAGAAGAAGAATTGGGGTGTACAGTGTTTCCTCAACTATAAGTTTTGAGATTATGCCGTCGGATTTAGCGGTAATTTGTGGTTTAGTACGTTACCCTGCGTCACTGCTTCATTGCTCCAGACCACCGCAAGGGGAAGTTAGATCATTTATTATGCATTTGGAAGCTGTAAAAAAATATATATATATTCCATGATATTATTAAGATATATATGTTGACTGAATATAAGCAGCAAGTGATGTTTGCTAAATAATCAAGTTGATGGCGCAGTCATATAGCCTCGGCACTTACAGTTGAAGTCGGAAGTTTACATACACTTAGGTTGGAGTCATTAAAACTTGTTTTTCAACCACACCACACATTTCTTGTTAACAAACTATAGTTTTGGCAAGTCAGTTAGGACATCTACTTTGTGCACGACACAAGTCATTTTTCCAACAATTGATTGGAATTATTATTTCACTAATAATTCACTGTATCACAATTCCAGTGGGTCAGAAGTTTACAACATTAAGTTGACTGTGCATTTAAACAGCTTTGAACATTACAAAAAATTATGTCATGGCTTTTGAAGCTTCTGATAGGCTAATTGACATCATTTGAGTCAATTGGAGGTGTACCTGGGGATGTATTTCAAGGCCTGCCTTCAAAACCAGTGCCTCTTTGCTTGACATCATAGGAAAATCAAAAGAAATCAGCCAAGACCTCAGGAAAAAAATTGTAGACCACCACAAGTCTGGTTCATCCTTGGGAGCAATTTCCAAATGCCTGAAGGTACCACATTCATCTGCACAAACAATAGTACGCAAGTATAAACACCATGGGACCACGCAGCTGTCATACCGCTGAGGAAGGAGATGCGTTCTGTCTCCTAGAGATGAACGTACTTCGGTGTGAAAAATGCAAATCAATCCCAGAACAAAAACAAAGGACATTGTGAAGATGCTGGAGGAAACGGGTACAAAAGTATCTATATCCACAGTATAACGAGTATTGTATCAACATAACCTGAAAAGCCACTCAGCAAGGAAGAAGCCACTGCTCCAAAACCACCATAACACACCATAAAAAACGTTGGCTAAACTGGAACACAAGCGCAAGCCCATGGCAAATTAATGGAATCAAACATTCGCAGAGCCTGTTTTGACTAGAGTGATGCTTAGAATTCCATAAAAAATGTATCCCTTTTTATTTTACCACTACAATCTGTTCATCGGACGAAACTGGAAAAAAAAAACTTGTGTAGGATGTAAACAGCCGCTCCTTGATGGTGTCAACTGTGCTTATGTCTGCCTGTTTTTTCGCGATTACTTCAAAAAAACGGCCTTACCAGCTCTGCTAGGGCGAGTAATATGGTCAGAGTGGTCTCATTTGTGTCTGGAAGTAGCTAGCCAACGTTAGCTTGGGTGCTTGACTGCCGTTGTAAGGCCAGAACGTTCAAATCAACCCGACTCATCGTCCAGTGTGCTCTCCGAGAGCAAAACGGTCTGAATTTACACACTGACAATTCTTCTCTGAATGGAAACACCATAATATGAATCAAATTAATTTAGCCAAATTTCTTAAAATCAATCCCATATACTATGTTATTACAAAAAAGGTTTTAAATTCTATGTATTGCCATTACGGAATACTATCAAATGCTTCTCAAAGATGCCCTCTGGTGGTCATACTAGCAATAACTTCCAGTAATAGAAGAAATGGCTGATCATTAAATGACTTGCCACAGAATGCTGCAGCAGCACCTGGGTGTGCCGCAGTATGACGCAACTTTCAAAGGAGGAGTTACTGTAGGTGAACGATAAGACACTGGGAATCTCGGCACTATTTCATCAGAGTTGGCGTCTGCTGCTGCACTGGAACAGTTGATGGGGTAGACTCTCTTTACCAGCCCCGGATCCTCACATGCTTTGTCAAATAAAATAAAATGTTATTTGTCACAAGCGCTGAATACAACGGGTGTAGACCCTAACCGTTAAATGCTTGCTTATGAGCCCTTGCCAATGATGCAGAGTAAAAAAATAATACCAGTACCAGTCCCAGATCAATGTGCAGGTGTATGGGGTATTGTGAGGTAGATATGTACATGAAGGAAGGTTAAAGTGACTAGGCCTCAGGATAGAAAATAATAACAATAAAAGAAAGAACTGAGTAACACCAGCATATGATTAGTATAAAAGTGTGTGTGTTGTGTCAGTATGTTTGTGTGTGTGAATGTGTGTTTGTGTCATAGATAGTCCGGGTAACCATTAATTAACAATTATCAGGCTATTTAGCAGTCTTACGGCTTGGGAGCCTGTTGGTCCGAGAGGTGATGCTCCAGTACAATTTGCTGGACAATAGCAGAGTGAACAGTCTATGTCTTGTGGCTGGAGTTCTTCAGGCCTTCCTCTGACACTGCCTAATTTAGAGGTCCTGGATGGCAGGGAGTTCGGCCCCAGTGATGTAATGTTAGTCTCTTAGCAGAGAATCGTGTCCATCAGGAACAACAAAGATGACACGGTGTACTCTCCCTTTAACAACCCCCTGGAGTCAGCATATTCCTTTTGTGTCAATGGTCTATCCATTATATGCCTTCATTGGCACTGTCTTTTTGTGTATCTGTAGCATTTCTGTCATTGCTTTGATTAAGTTTGCTTTAGCCCCAGTATCTAGTTTAAATTCATGTCCCACTAACCTGTAGTGGTACTATCCATTTGTCCTCCAATACTGCATTTACCTTTGTCTGTTGAGTATTTTCTTTATTAGTATTTTTGTATTTACTTCGCCACCATGGCCTTTTTTTGCCTTTACCTCCCTTATCTCACATAATTTGCTCACATTGTATATAGACTTATTTTCTACTGTGTTTTGTTTTACTCCATGTAACTCTGTGTTGTTGTTGTATGTGTCGAACTGCTTTGCTTTATCTTGTCCAGGTCGCAATTGTAAATGAGAACTTGTTCTCAACTTGCCTACCTGGTTAAATAAAGGTGAAATAAAATAAAAATAAAATGAGACAAATAAATGACAAGGATTTCAGTGAGAGGACTAGCTGGTGTCTCCAAGTGGCCACAAAACTCTCAAAAGTGTGCACAGTTCCTAAGTAATTTCAATGCACTTTTATGACTCAAAGAAGAGGCTTCAACTATAAGGTGCTTTTATTTAGCTCTCCTAGCATTGAGGAACTAGAGCAAGCACACTTGTAGTTGTTTTGTTTGGAACACAACCCTGAATCCACACCGTCACACAATTACTGTTGTTGTTTACGCAATCCAGAAACGGTCCATTGTAAATTGCAATCTGGGACAGGTAGCATCATTTGAAAGCTTGTTCTATTGCCAACAGTTACAAAACACGATATTACAGTGTTAGGTTTTCACATTGCAATTGAGGGAAATGGATTATAATTTTGGTGCGCATAGTCACGTCTGCATTCAGTTGTCTATGTTTGTCATAGACTCATTCTGTTCAGAACAACCCAGGGTATGACGCCATGTCATCTTGTAACTGTACATAAAACGTAGTGATCGTAAACATTGACAGTGTACATGACGTGAGTTTTATGATATGGAAATGTAAAGTGCACATTTGGTGTTTGGCTTGCTTTTATGAAATCAAAGCAGTATATATTATAATCCTCAACGTCTCATATTTCAAAATACATAGAGTCCTCTTAATTTACAGCATTTCCCTCACTCAGACAACAAAATAGTTGTCCAATTAGCGGGAGGGATAGGGGCATCTTCTTATCACACGAGATCCTCAAGTTTAGAACAGCTGTCAGTTAAAACCCATACAGCGCTCTGAAATGCAGAGCCAGAGCTCTGACGTCATATACAGTATAGCATGTTACTATACAGCCACTGCGTTCCGATTTTGCCATTTATCAGTGCCCAAATGTGACATTTTCAACCCATGTACGGGTACGAGTGTAAAGGGCTACAGTGCAGTCAAAAACGTGATTTTCCTGTGTTTTATATACATTTCCACACTATGAAGTTGGAATAATACTGTGAAATTGTGAAAATTATGATCATGCCCTTTTAGTGTAAGAGCTGTTTTTAAAGACTGCCTGAAATGTCAGCCTGTTTTGGCAGTAAATTGGTTAATAGGCCATAAGTTTTCCCCTCGCTACTCAGACCATATCCTAGCACAATTCTTGCTTAAATTGCTTTTTGTTAAGAAGTAATTTTATTTTTGGCAATTTTAATTGAAAACAATCACAGTAATTGTTACCAAGAAATGATTCATTGTTGAAATAGAAACGGTTGCATTAGACCTTTACCTGAGGGCTGCGCATTCTGTCATTGTCACATTATCTCCTTCCTGTTTGCCCTTTGCAAAGCATTGCTTGGCAAAGTGATTTTTTCCTTAACATTTTGTGCATTGTTTACCAAAGGCCGAGCATTGCCTTGGCTGATTCTAAAGACCAAAGCGTTTGCAGCTAAATGTGCCTTCCTCCTGCTGTTTCGTCATTGTTGTCCACTCTTTCTTTCCTTTTGATACAGCTCTGACGGCCACTTTTCTCATTGACTGCTGCTGCATTCAAAAGTCTTTGCGCGCTACTGAGCTAGATCACTTGCATGGCATATTTTTACAGCATCCTCTTAATTAATTTCAGTTTACCTTAGTAGCCTTTCGCTGACTTTATTGTCATCAATACCAAATTACACTCTGGTCACAAATCATTGGATATTTACGATCAGGTTTGCGCTTTTCAGCTTCAGATCTGTGAAAAGACATCAAAAGTCTTTGATTGTTGCTGTAACAGTGAACAAAACATCACTCTCCTCCAGTTGAGTCGTCTGCATTAGCAAATGCAAATGTGTTGAAGACTTTGACGACTTGTGGCCCTGCTATTGTCAGTAGAAACACTGTTTTCATTGCATCCGTTCTTTTTCTCTCGTCCTGATGGCTGCCATGTACTGCTGGAAATGCTGTTAGAAAGTTATCCAATTGCAGTCGACATTTTCCGTGAGTTGTAGCAATGTCGTATCGATGAGTAGTATCAATGTCGAGTTTTACAAAGTTAAACAGAGACCGGTACCCCTTGAATTATTCCACATTTTCTTGTGTTACAGCCTGAATAAAAAATGGATGAAATATATGTTTTTTTTTGTCACCCATCTACATACAATAAACCATAATGACAAAGTGAAAACATGTTTTCAGAAAATGTTACAAATGTATTGAAAATGAAATGCAGAAATATCTCATGAAGATACTGTAAATATTCACAACCCTGAGTCTGTTGGCAGCGATTACAGCTGTTTTTCTGGGCAATTCTCTAAGAGTTTAGCACACCTGGATTGTACAACATTTTCCCATTGTTCTTTTCAGAAGGCAAATTTATGTCAAACTGTAACTCGGTCACTCAGGAACATTCAATGTCTTCTTGGTAAGCAACTTGTGTTTTAGGTTATTGTCTTGCTGAAAGGTGAATTAATCACCTAGTGTTTGGTGGAAAGCAAACTGAACCCGGTTTTCCTCTAGGAATTTGCCTGTGCTTAGCTCCATTCCATTTCATTTTTGTCCTATAAAACTCCCCAGTCCTTAACAATTACAAGAATACACATAACATGATACAGCCACCACTATGCTTGAAAATATGGAGTGGTAATCAGTAATGTTTTGAATTGGGTTTACCCCAAACATAACACTTTGTATTCAGGACAAAAAGTTCATTTCTTTACAACATTTTTTTTGCAATATTACTTTAGTGCTTGGTTGCAAACAGGATGCATGTTTTAGAATATTTTCTTTTCACTTTGTAAATTACTCCACAATTAGTATTCTGGTGTAATTACAATGTTGTTGATCCATCCTTAGTTTTCTCCTATCACAGCCATTAAACTCTGTAACTTTTTTAAAGGCATCATTGGCCTGAGGGACCTTACAGATAATTGTATGTGTGGGATAAAAAAGTAATGTTCAACACTATTATTGCACACAGAGCGAGTCCATGCAACTTATTATGTGACTTGTACATTTTTACTACTGAACTGATTTAGGCTTGCCATAACAACGGGGTTGAATAGTTAGTGACTGCAGATATTTCAGCTTTTCATTTTTTATGAATTTGTAAAAAATTCCACTTTTAAATGATGGGGTATTGTGTGTAGGCCAGTGAAGAGAAATCTAAATGTACTCAATTTTAAATGTATGTCTGTAACACAACAAAATGTGAAAAAAGTCGAGGGGTGTGAATACTTTCTGAAGGCACTGTAATGCTAATCAGGTTTCAATAAGAAAGCATACTCTTAATGAACAGCTAGCTTGTGCTATTCATTTTTTATTTATTAAAGTTTAGTGTTTACATGACCTTTCAACTTTTGTAAAGCACTGCTGTTGTTCAATACCAATTATACTGCTCACACTTAGTGGTAGAATAACAAATTGCAAGATAATTGCATATCATTACAACTTTCTGTTTATATTTCATTGTCGTGCAATTATGAAGAACTTTCTAGTGACTATGCAAAAGCATACAAAAACATTGTCCCCCCTTTCCCCAATATGTCATAACTTTTTTTAATTTAACCTTTATTTAACTAGGCAAGTCAGTTAACAACAAATTCGTATTTACAATGACTGCCTACACCAGCCAAATTCAGACAACGCTGGGCCAATTGTGCACCACCCTATGGGACTCCCAATCACAGCCGTTTGTGATACAGCCTGGGTTCAAACCAGGGTGTCTGTAGTGACACCTCTAGCACTGAGATGCAGTGCCTTAGACCGCTGCGCCACTCAGGAGCCCATGCCATTTACATAGAATCTGTATGATCTAGTGTCAAAAGGTTAACTTGAGAAGTTTCAGGGATCCAATGACAATGTTACTCAAAAATGTATGTTATCACTACATTTAGAAGAAGAGCCCAAAAAGAAGACTGCCAGAGAGGAGGAAGAGGTGAAAAAGGAGACTAAACATTTGAAGAAGAAAGTTATCCATGACTTTTTCAACAAGAACGGTATAGCCTGCTTTGTTTATTTGTGTGGAATGTCAAATCTGTGGGGTTTGTAGGCTAAGTGATAACTTATACAGTCAAAAGTAAAATGTCAAGCATGTGAGTTATGTATATTTGGGTAACTTTGGATTTAAAATATCACATATTTTATGTTAGTCTACAATACATGACACAAATATTGTCATTTCTAGATAGAAACTGGAAAGTTTATTAACATGACTCAATCACGCTTTAATTAAAGTTGTGGTGGAACCCAAAAAGAAGCTGGACAAAAAGGTGAAGGAGACAAAGAAGGATGTTGAGTCAACTCTTTGGAAATCTGGTATGCCACTGTTATTTTTTGTTACATATCTTTGTAACCCCATTGAGCATGTCATTTAAAGCAGGAATGCGCAGGGCGTGAGCGACGCTGTGCTGCCTCGACTTCTTGTGTCGTGTTTTTACATCAAACGGAAACAAGGGCATTGAGCCCTGAGCTGCCTTCGACTGGCCTTCTGTGCAAGGTTTTTTATTTTTTACATTTAATTTAACCTTTATTTAACTAGGCAAGTCAGTTAGGAACAAATTCTTATTTACAATGACGGCCAAACCCGGACGACTCTGGGCCAATTGTGCACTGCCCTATTGAACTCCCAATCATGGTCGGATGTGATACAGCCAAACCAGGGACTGTAGTGTCACCTCTTGCACTGAGATGCAGTGCCTTAGACCGCTGCGCCACTCGGGAGCAAAAAAAAACATTTGCGTTAAATCCTGCCTACTCGAATGACCCTGCTGCCATGGCCCCAAACTTGCAAGCTAGCTAACTTTACAGCCACCAGAAACAAACGCAGAGCAGACAAAGCCAACAAGTTAGCTAACGTGGTTGCAGATAAACTGCCCTTGTAGCAGGGACAAAAGAAACAAGCATCATTCACAGTTCTGAATCAACTAGATCCCCAAAAATAGTGCATCTGATTTCCTTATATGAACTCTAACTCGGTAAAATCTTTGAAATTGTTGCATGTTGCATTTATATTTTTGGTCAGTGTAGTTGAAATAAAGGCATTGGGCATCTTTGGAAATTCTGTAGTATAGTTACATGATGCTATTGTTACATTCCTTTGAGTACAAAACATTCAGAATACAGAAGATGTAGCTGTATTAGCTGGCTTGAACTTTGAACACACTAAGGCTGTCAGGCTAAAAACACAACCAAACACTTACCTACCAGTCTATTAGAACGGTAGCCATTTCGGCGTCACTCTGTCACGGTCGTTAAAAGGAGAGGAGCAAGGTGTAGCGTGGTGAGCGTACATTTTCTTTTATTGAATAAAAATGACACCAAACAAAACAATAAACACTACAAAAAAAAAAAGTGAAGTTCAAAGGCAAAGTGCCCTAAACAAAGTCAACTTCCCACAAAGACAGGTGGGAAAAAAGGATACCTAAGTATGGTTCCCAATCAGAGACAACGATAGACCTGATTGAGAACCATACCCGGCCAAAACATATAAAAACAAAACATAGAATGCCCACCCCAAATCACAACCTGACCAAACCTAAAAGAAACATAAAAAGGATCTCTAAGGTCAGGGCGTGACACACTCTTCCACCTTTCAAAATGTATTTCAACGTAAACATTTGCAGTCTTTTCCGGCTTATTTTTCTCTTTTGGGGTAGAGAACCGAGAATGATGCTTGTTTATTTTTGTCCAGTTTATTTGTAAACAAGTTAACTAGTTTGTCTGCTTTCTCTGCTCTATGTTTGTTTCTGGCAGCTAACTAGCTTGCAAGTGACTTTCAATTCCGCTCCGGGACCATGGCAGCAGGGACATTTGAGTATGCTGGATTTAACGCAAAGACACACCTTGCCCAGAAGGCCAGCCCAAGGTGGCTCATGGCTCAAACCCTCTTTCTTTCGTTCAAAGTGAAAACACTACACAAGAAGTGGGGCGACATAGGGTAGCCCATGACCTATGGATTCTTGCTTTAAATTACAGTACTTTAAAAAGTGACATTTCCTGAATGCTTCTCTGTGGTACCATGTTACACCTAACACAAAGTTCAGTGGCAGTTAAATGTTTTGTCTTCAGGAACCCTTCATGGCTTTGCATGAATGTTAGTCGTAATTGACATGATAAACTGAACCCATTATCTGATACAGAATAATACACAACGTAACGGTGGACTGCCAAGAAATGTAAAATGTTTTTTGAATGAAATGGCCTTTAAGAACATTAAACACAAAATGTAAGTTCCAGTTCTTAAATTTCCTGAGTGCTTTGCTGTGGAGTACAGTATGATGTTGCACCAAGCTGGATGTATTCTAACAACCCATGCAATGGCTTAGCATAGAAGCAAGTAATTACTGACATGTGAAACTGAATTAATCCATTATCTAATATTGCATTGCTTTTATTTTCAGACGATGAATCCAAGAACCCTGTCAAGGTGGTGAAGACAAAAGAGTCCACCATGAAAAAAGAACATATTGATGTTAATAAAGAAGGTAAGGGCTATTACGGGACAGGTAAAACTAGTCTGTTATTCGAAAAACCAAAAAATAAGGTCCCTAACATTAGGAGATGTTACCCCTCAAATTCATAGACATTCATATTCATAGGACTGACAGTCCATGTTATACACCGTTTTAACCTTTTTGAAGATGTAGATTGTTTAAATTCGTGTTGGTGGTAAACAATAAATACAGTATCCACATATTCTTATTCCATCCATTTACTTAGATTTGTGTACATTAGGTAGTTGTTGTGGAATTGTTAGATTTCTTGTTGATATTGCTGTACTGTCAGAACTAGAAGCACAAGCATTTTGCTGCATTCGCAATAACATCTCCTAACCATGTGTATGTGACCAATACAATTTGATTTGATTTGATGTGATGTGGGTAAATATCAGAAATTGAAAGGACTGTAGTTTTAAGATGCTAGTGGTTCAGCAAATGAAAAGTATTATTTATACCGGTAAAACTTAATTTGATCTATAAGAGATAACACAAGTAGCCTTGTACAAGCCAAGGCTTGTGTGAGCCGAAACGTCTGATGGGAGCAGGACAAAACAATGTAACCATTCTCAAATTCATAGACAGAGCAAAGGATGCAAAGACTGACCATCCATGATATCAAAATGATCGTTTTAACCATGTTTTGAGGCTATATAGTGTTTGTTTACATTTACTTTGTTTACAAACGTTGGAGTAAAACAAGCTTATATTTGGGGTCTGATGGGGTACAACAGTTGAACTAAGCTCATAAGGAATTTACGAGTTATCCTCTTAAACTCTGACACCCTTTGGTAGCATTTGATATAATATTGTAAACTACCCTCCTACAAACACAATATTCCGTTTTTTTACATTTTGGGAGTGGTCCCCCCAATTTTCTCCATGTTGGGGAATAAGAGATTTGAAAGTGTAGGTTTGAAATAAAATGTAGCCAAATACCGTTCCAATGGTGGCGCTCTAAACATACACAAAATCCCATAGGAACACAGCCATATTAAAAGCGCAGGGCTTGTGCAACGTCCCATGCCTTCATTTTTTTGTCTTACAGGAAGGATATACAGTGCCTGAATACTGATATACAGTATTCAGACCCCTTGACTTTTTCACATTTTGTTACGCTACAGTCTTGTTCTAAAATGGATTAAATCGTTTTTTCCCCTAATCAATCTACACAGAATACCCCATAATGACAAAGGAAAAACAGGTTTCTAGAAATGCTTGCTAATTTATTAAAACTTCATTTATAAAACAACCTGAAATATCACATTTACATAAGACTTCTTGGATATGACGCTACAAGTTTGGCACATCTGTTTCTCCAATTCTTCTCTGCAGAATCTCTCAAGCCCTGTCAGGTTGGATGGGGAGTGTCGCTGCAGAGCTTTTTTCAGGTCTCTCCAGAGATGTTCGATCAGGTTCAAGTCCTGGATCTGGTTGGGCCAATCAAGGACATTCAGAGACTTGTCCCGAAGGTGAACCTTCGCCCCAGTCTGAGGTCATGGATCTCTGTACTTTGCTATGTTCATCTTTGCCTCGATCCTGACTAGTCTCCCAGTTGATTTCCGCTGAAAAACATCCCCACAGCATGATGCTGCCACCACCATGCTTCACCATAGGGATGGTGCAGGTTTCCTCCAGACGTGACGCTTGGCATTCAGTCCAAAGAGTCCAATCTTGGTTTCATCAGAACAGAGAATCTTGTTTATCATGGTCTCAGAGTGCTTTATGTGCCTTTTGGAAAACTCCAAGCGGGCTGTCATGTGCCTTTATCTGAGGAGTGGCTTCCATCTGGCCACTCTACCATAAAGGCCTGTTTGGTGGAGTGCTACAGAGATATCTGTCCTTATGGAAGGTTCTCCCATCTCTACAGAGGAGCTCTAGAGCTCTGTCAGAGTGACCATCGGGTTCTTGGTCACCTCCCTGACCAAGGCCCTTCTCCCTCGATTGCTCAGTTTGGCCGTGTGGCCAGCTCTTGGAAGAGTCTTGAGGGATCCAAACTTCTTCAATTTAAGAATGATGGAGGCCATAGTGTTCTTGTGGACCTTCAATGCTGCAGAAATATTTTGGTACCCTTCCCATGATCTGTGCCTTGACACAATCCTGTCTCAGAGCTCTACGAACAATTCCTTCG
Source organism: Salvelinus alpinus (assembly GCF_045679555.1). Classification (NCBI taxonomy): domain Eukaryota; kingdom Metazoa; phylum Chordata; class Actinopteri; order Salmoniformes; family Salmonidae; genus Salvelinus; species Salvelinus alpinus. The sequence goes on along the minus strand of NC_092118.1, from coordinate 4,051,011 downwards.
ACATATTGCCTTTTTTTTGCTCTGACATACACTGCTGACATGCACTGCTATTTCACAGTGAACAAATTGACAACAGACTCGCTTATGGGGAAGGACATTCAACAAGCACAGCACTTACACAAATGACTGATGATTGGCTAAGAGAAATTGATGATAAAAAGGTTGTGGGGGCTTTTTTGTTAGACTTCAGTGTGACTTTTGACAATTTTCGCCTAAAAGTACATTTCTTGGTAAATAAGACACAGACAGGTGAGGAAACTTCAAACTAATTTTCCCATTCACTTTTCCTATTGTAAGTGAATGACGGCGCATGTGGATGTTGTCGAACGTCGAAACTGAAACCTGAACTAAAGACCTCGGTTTAAAAGCTGACAATGTTTTTATATACTTTTATTTTATTTTGAATCCTGCGGCTCTGTTGGGCTAAATTGCTGTGAGTGCTGCTATCTGTCCAGGGATCCTGCCAGATTCCGTATAGGGGAAGAGACGCGAAAGACCAGCTAGCCTAGCTGGCTCTGAGGGCTCAAATGGAGGCCGCTATTGAACGTTTCCAACGTTTGTTCCAGGAAAATGTGAAACACGTTGACTTTCAATGTAGCAACTGCTTGCTTGCGGAGGACTACAGGAGCAAAGTAGCTACTCTTAGCAAGCAAGTAGCACACCTACATAAGCTAATGGGGAACCCACGCCCACCTACTTTTTCTTTTTCTTCCACCCCAGTAGCTGGATGCCGCTCTGGTCTGGTGGAAGTTTCATTGCCATGTCGGCTCTCCACAGCCGACTGGCCGGTGCTAGGCAGGGTTCCATCCCCGAAGGGATCTCCTCCTTCCCTGGAGAACGGAGCTGTTCTCGGCCCAACCAACCAGCCATGGAGGTACGTCACTCGCCGAGGAAGTTGAAGAAGGTGTCCTCTGGCAACGGGGGTCTTCATGGAGATGTTGAGCCCGGAACTGACACAGACCAGAAACAGCTTTGCCGCCCTGGATCCAGAGGTTCCGGCGCCTTCATCCGTGGTGGCTTCCCAATCAAGATCGGATCCGGAGGTATGTGCTTCTTCGTCCTCGGCTCTGTCTCCCTCTCTGGTGGCTTCTACCTCGGGTTCCTGACCGTGAGGCTGCCTGAGAGACCGGTCCATTCAACATCACCAGCTGTCATCATAGGCAGTTCTATGGTGAGAAACATCTCGGTCCCCAAGGCAAAAACCCTGTGCTACACAGGAGCACGAGTACAGGACATAACAAGGCTGCTTCTGTCTGTTCTACCACCGATGCCGGGAGCCGACGCTGTCGTAGTCCATGTTGGGTCAAACGATATCAGGAGGGCTAGTTCGGGAATATATGAAAATGGAAGAACTGATTTTAGCATTAAAAGACTCCAAAAAACGGCCAATAATTTCAGGTCCAGTACCATCGTTGGGCCGCAGGTGTGAAAGATTCAGCAGACTGCTGGCATTACACATCTGGCTAAAAGACTACTGCAGCTCTGCTGGAGTCACTTTTATTGATAACTTTGACACCTTCTGGAAACAGAAGATACTCTACAGGAATGACGGAGTCCATCCAAATCATCTTGGCTCCTGTACTCTGTCCACTCAAGGCTCAAGGCTGCGTTGAAACAATGACTGGTAAATGATCCAAGACCAGCCCAGTTAATCCCTACCATTGTGACAATGAGCCGTCATAATGCTGCATCAAATGTACATGATCTTAGGGGCATTGGCAAACACAATGTAAGTAATTTAAATTATGTTCCCTAAATTGCAACAAATACATCTGTTTGTCCTAACAAAAGCCTATCAAATATAATCCAGTTAGAATCAGCAATTCCCCAGGGTATCTGTTTAGGCCCCTTGCTTTTACATTTCTTTACTAAAGACATATCACTGACTTCGAGTAAAGCCAGAGTTTCTATGTATGCGGAGAACTCAATGCTATACATGTCAGCTACTACAGTGACTGAAATGACTGCAACACTCAAGAAAGAGCTGCAGTTATTTTCAGAGTGGGTGGCAAGGAATAAGTTAGCCCTAACATCTCACAGTAAGAACTGGCAAATCTGGTGCAATCCACAAGGAGGAGAAGCACTGCAGTACTTAATGCAGCTGGTGGGCACACCAGATACTGACTGTTACTTTTGATTTTGACCCCCCCCCCTTTGTTCAGGGACACATTATTCAATTACTGCTAGTCACATGTCTGTGGAACTTGTTCAGTTGATGTCTCAGTTGTTGAATCTTGTTATGTTCATACTGTCACGATCGTCTATAGGAGAGAGAGATGACCAAGGCGCAGCGTGTGCAAAATACATCTTCTTTTATTAGAAGATAGGAAAAACACGAAAACGAAATACCTAGACACATTCACTCAACCATAGACATACCTAGACACATTCACTCAACACAAACCCATACACTACACCCAACACCCCCTTTACCATATAACCACCCAAACTAGACAAAACACAAACATTCCCCATGTCACACCCTGACCTAACTAAACTAATCAAGAAAATATATCTAACAAAGGCCAGGGTGTGACACATACAAATATTTACAGATGTTAAGTTTGCTGAAAATAAATGCAGTTGACAGTGAGAGGATGTTTCTTTTTTTGCTGAGTAAGTACAAATACAAATACAAAGCACAGGGCCCAAAAAATCAGCTCAAAATTTAACAGATTATTTTCTTTAAAAATTATATCATTCATCATTGCACCTTTAACTGTATGTCTTTCTAGATGAGGGTGTCTGCTAAATGACAAAAATTTAAATGTATACATTTTATTTAGATTTATTAGCGTTAAGCCACAATCTTTAATTCAGTTTTCAGTCAAACGACAGCCCTGTCACTTGCTAAAAAGTTGAGGAATTTGGCTGGAGAAATGTATTCAAATATTTTGAAGCCATATATTGATAGTTTAAAAAAATATTGTTTACAGCCAATTGAGTTAAACATTTTCTGCATGAATTAATTGGTAGGTATAATGAACTGAAATTACCATTGAACATAAATGAATATTGTAGATTGTAGATTGCTCAAACGTTCAAAGCTTATGTGACACCGTAAGCAGCTGGTTAGAGCAAGCATAGAGCATAGAAATTACTACTAATGAATTGGGCATCTTGCTGTATTCATGTGTTATTCTTTAGGACTGATACTAGGTGGAATATACTTGCCCTGTAACACCAACACATGGTATATCGCATTTTGACAGTTATAAATATGTTAAATAGCCTTTAAATGAATGTTACTGTTATGTCGTTTTTGTCACATTTTGCAGGCAAAAAGAAACCTGTCAAAGAGGGGAAGGAAGAAAAGACAGCTAAACTACCAGACAAAAAAGTAAAGGTAAAAAAAACAGGTAAAATATTATTCTGACTCATTCTTGACTTGGAAATTTTCAACATAGAAATCTGCATTGGATGAAGTCTGATACATGAATATTGTGTAACACTACTCTACTGTTCTTGTGTATTTCTAATAGAACTTGAGGTTCTAAAGGAGGAGGCTAAGCTGGTGACTGTTAAGAAAGGTAACCAATTTGTTCATCTTTAACTTATATTCACTGCTCCATATACATTGCTCTTTTCCATGACATAGACTAAACAGGTCAATTCTATGATCCCTTATTGATGTCACTTGTTAAGCCCACTTCAATCAGTGTAGATGAAGGGGAGGAGTCAGTTTAAATAAGGATCTTTAAACCTTGAGATAATTAAGACGTGGATTGTGTATGTGTGCAATTCAGAGTATCACGTTTGAAGGTAAGACCCAGGTGCAGACAGTGTCGGAGTAACAAATGTTTATGAAATCGAACACGGGCAGGCAAAGGTACAAGGTGGCAGACAGGCTCAGGGTTAGGTCAGGCAGAGGTCGGTAATCCAGAGTAGTGGGCAAAGTTACAGGACGGCAGACAGGCTTATGGTCACAGCAGGCAGAAAGGTCAAAACCGGGAAAACTAGAAAACAGTCACTATAGACAAGACAGGAGCAAGAGGGAAACCATTGGTAGGTTTGATGATCAAAATGAACTGGCACCAGACAAACAGAGAACACAGGTATATATACACAGGGGATAATGGGGAAGCTGTGCGACACCTGGAGGGGGGTGGAGACAATCACAAAGACAGGTGAAACAGATCAGGGTGTGATACAGAGTGTAAATGGCCAAGACAAAAGTGCCTTTGGCATACTCAGTGTATATGTTCTGCATATGTATGCTACTGTATTCTTGACCGAAGTTTTAAAAAGTCAGGAACACAAAAGATGGTATTTTCCACAGGTACATGTTTTATGTCGCTAAACAATATTTGGTGTGCCGGAGTCTGGCGCAGCAGTAACGCTCACAACTCTGGACCACACATTCCCCGATGAAAATGCCTCTGCTTGGCCAACTGTCTGTGCCCTTCTTACCTATTCCTCCTCCTCCTCCATTGTCTATTCCCATCTCACATCCTACTATCCTATCAAATTGCATTGTTTGCACTGTAACCTGTTAGTTCATATGCCTTGACAACGTGATACATAAACATTTATAAAAATTAAACAACGGGATATATAGGCCTAAGGCTGAATAAATTCAACCACACCTTTGTTTCATCACAAAACCAGACGGCAACATCTGTCCAGTGAAGTCCACAAAACATGTTGTATGTAACAAACAGTTACATGACCTACAGCATGGTCAAGTTAATGTAAAACAACAAGTCCAAATCCCTATCTCCATCTATGGCTAATATAGGAAAGGGATGATTTTAGCTAGCTAGCTACCCACAGGAGTAAAACATAACAATGTGATGTGATTGGTGTGAAGCCAAATCCAAACTGGCTTCCCTTGACACTTTTTTTTGTGTGCCAGGACCATTCACAGCTGAGCTCACTCAGTTTAGCTCAATGCTGATTGGCTATTATTTTACACTTTTTTTTATCAAGGGAGGCCAAATGCTCGTTGGCTTCCTGTGCATTCAATGCTACGGGCAACAATAGTGTCATAATCTTTTTGACCAGACCGCATCAGATAGATGGGCTACACATACTGAGACAGAGTGGGCGCTGTTTCGTTCGCTCTGATACTTTCTCCAGTGAGGTACATTCAGCCTCTTGCGAATTGAAGGACATTTAAGAAACACAGAGAGACTAAATCAAAACAAAAATTATTGATACATTTTTTAGGGAAGCCTGGCATCCAGGTTGCTACAGAGAAGGTCAAACCAGCTCCTGTAAAGCAAGGTCAATTATTAGTTCTTTGACGTCTGCAATCAAAACAATTATGATATTATCACATATGGTCTAGTTGCATTAAAGGTTAAAGATATATCCAGCAATGTGTTACAATAAGTAGCAGGGAGACTTCTGACACAAGACGAGTATTTACATTTTAGCAGACAGCATTCAGGAGCAATTAGGGTTAAGTGCCTTGCTTAAGGGCACATCATCAGATTTTGCACCTAGTTGGCCCTATGCTCTTAAACGCTACCACAAAGCAAGATGTCAGTCTCATAACTATTTGTTTGTCACACAGCAATCACATTGCACAAGAGTGGAGAGAAAGGTGACTCCCCTTACAGAGGGTCAAACTGTCAACAAACTATAAACTGCATCTCTGTTGATGGAACAGCCTGATAGAGTCAGGTTAGGGATTATGGCGACAGGGGTTAAGGTTAGGGCGAGGTTTAGGTTTATTAACTACACTTTAACACTTTTGTCTACAGTAAGTAGGCCTATTTTTGTACCACAGAGTGTACTGTATTTATTTCTCAAACAATGTTTTATTTTACTCAGATTGAATTGCAGTCTGAACTTTTGCAGTAAATTGTCTTGTTCTTATTTGATTTAGAGCCAAAGGAAGCTAAGGAGCAAGCCAAACCAGAAGCTACCAAAAAAGGTACAGATATGATTGTTTTTGTTGCATCAAATGTATAATAGCGCAGTCCCTGAGATTAATGTTGTGTCTCATCCAATGATTGTTTTAGAAGCTGAAGTTCCTAAAGAACAGACCAAAGCAGCTACATCAAAGAAAGGTGCAAAGTATTCTTTGTTTACCACAGAACCCTTTTTCACACTGAGCTAAGCCAACCTACAGTATACTGGGCTGGCCAAGATACACATCAACCATAGTTGCTGGAACTGTGCTGGAAAGGACAATGTGAAAAGAAAATATCTGAACGAATACAGTATGTTTTGGCTTGGCCCTATAGTCTGAATCAGGTAAGACTGTAATGTATGATACAATAGCGGCAGAGCGTTGGTACAATAGCTAGCAGAGCGTTGGGCCAGTAACCAAAAGGTTGCTGGTTCGAGACATCGAGCTGAAGAGGTGAAAAATCTGTGCAATGCACTTAACCCTAATCGCTCCTGTAAGTTGCTCTGGATAAGAGGGTGTGCTAAATGACAAAAATGTATAATTTTTTTATTTTTTTATTCTGATTTAGATACTGGAGCAAAAGAACAGGCCAAACTACCTCCAGCAAAGAAAGGTGTCAAATTAATTTAGAATTGTTATTTTTCCTTTTATTCCAATAATAAGTAGGCCTATGTCTCTGTTTATGCTATTTATTAAAAGTTAAATCAATATCTTATTGTAAAGACTTGTATTTGAACTTAGAAGCTGCATTTTCTAAGGAAAAGGCCAAACCAACTCTTGAAAAAAAAAGTGACCTTTACTTTAACAGAGGAGACAGAGACATAGGTCTCTTTTTCAAATATTCCCTGTATAATACAATATGAATACACACATATATATATATATATATATATATTATACACATACACAGCGTATTCGGAAAGTATTTGGGCCCCTTAACTTTTTCCACATTTTGTTACATTACAGCCTTATTCATCAATCTACACACAATACCCCATAATAGAAAAGCAAAACCAGGTTTTTATAAAAATTTTCTCATTTATATACACTGCTCAAAAAAATAAAGGGAACACTAAAATAACACATCCTAGATCTGAATGAATGAACTATTCTTGTTAAATACTTTTTTCTTTACATAGTTGAATGTGCTGACGACAAAATCACACACAAATTATCAATGGAAATCAAATTTATCAACCCATGGAGGTCTGGATTTGGAGTCACACTCAAAATTAAAGTGGAAAACCACACTACAGGCTGATCCAACTTTGATGTAATGTCCTTAAAACAAGTCAAAATGAGGCTCAGTAGTGTGTGTGGCCTCCACGTGCCTGTATGACCTCCCTACAACGCCTGGGCATGCTCCTGATGAGGTGGCGGATGGACTCCTGAGGGATCTCCTCCCAGACCTGAACTAAAGCATCCGCCAAATCCTGGACAGTCTGTGGTGCAACGTGACGTTGGTGGATGGAGCGAGACATGATGTCCCAGATGTGCTCAATTGGATTCAGGTCTGGGGAACGGGCGGGCCAGTCCATAGCATCAATGCCTTCCTCTTGCAGGAACTGCTGACACACTCCAGCCACATGAGGTCTAGCATTGTCTTGCATTAGGAGGAACCCAGGGCCAACCGCACCAGCATATGGTCTCACAAGGGGTCTGAGGATCTCATCTCGGTACCTAATGGCAGTCAGGCTACCTCTGGCGAGCCCATGGAGGGCTGTGCGGCCCCCCAAAGAAATGCCACCCCACACCATGACTGACCCACCGCCAAACCGGTCATGCTGGAGGATGTTGCAGGCAGCAGAACGTTCTCCACGGCGCCTCCAGACTGTCACGTCTGTCACATGTGCTCAGTGTGAACCTGCTTTCATCTGTGAAGAGCACAGGGCGCTAGTGGCGAATTTGCCAATCTTGGTGTTCTCTGGCAAATGCCAAACGTCCTGCACGGTGTTGGGCTGTAAGCACAACCCCCACCTGTGGACGTTGGGCCCTCATACCACCCTCATGGAGTCTGTTTCTGACCGTTTGAGCAGACACATGCACATTTGTGGCCTGCTGGAGGTCATTTTGCAGGGCTCTGGCAGTGCTCCTCCTGCTCCTTCTTGCACAAAGGCGGAGGTAGCGGTCCTGCTGCTGGGTTGTTGCCCTCCTACGGCCTCCTCCACGTCTCCTGATGTACTGGCCTGTCTCCTGGTAGCGCCTCCATGCTCTGGACACTACGCTGACAGACACAGCAAACCTTCTTGCCACAGCTCGCATTGATGTGCCATCCTGGATGAGCTGCACTACCTGAGCCACTTGTGTGGGTTGTAGACTCTGTCTCATGCTACCACTAGAGTGAAAGCACCGCCAGCATTCAAAAGTGACCAAAACATCAGCCAGGAAGCATAGGAACTGAGAAGTGGTCTGTGGTCACCACCTGCAGAACCACTCCTTTATTGGGGGTGTCTTGCTAATTGTCTATAATTTCCACCTGTTGTCTATTCCATTTGCACAACAGCATGTGAAATGTATTGTCAATCAGTGTTGCTTAGGTGGACAGTTTGATTTCACAGAAGTGTGATTGACTTGGAGTTACATTGTGTTGTTTAAGTGTTCCCTTTTTTTGAGCAGTGTATATATTTTTATAGAAATATCACATTTATGTAAGTATTCAGACCCTTTACTTAGTACTTTGTTAAAGCGCCTTTGGCAGTGATTACAGCCTCGAGTCTTCTTGGGCATGACGCTACAAGCTTGGCACACCTGTATTTGGGGAGTTTCTCCCATTCTTCTCTGCAGATCCTCTCAAGCTCTGTCAGGTTGGATGCGGAGCATTGCGCACAGCTATTTTCACGTCTCTCCAGAGATGTTCAATCGGGTACAATTCTGGGCTCTGGCTGGGCCACTCAAGGACATTCAGAGACTTGTCCCAAAGCCACTCCTGCCTTTGTCTTGGCTGTGTGCTCAGGGCCATTGTCCTGTTGGAAGTTGAACCTTCACCCCAGTCTGAGCTTCTAAGTGCTCTGGAGGAAGATTTCATCAAGGATCTCTCTGTACATTGCTCCGTTCATCTTTGCCTCAATCCAGACTAGTCTCCCAGTCCCTGACGCTGAAAACATCCCTACAGCATGATGCTGCCACCACCATGCTTCACCTTAGGGATAGCGACATGATTCCTCCAGATGTGACACTTGGCATTCAGGCCAAAGAGTTCAATTTAGCTGCCTTTTGGCAAACTCCAAGCAGGCTGTCATGTTCCTTTTACTGAGGAGTGGCTTACGTCTGGCCCCTATACCATAAATGCCTGCTAGGTGGAGTGCTGCAGAGGTTCTCCCATCTCCACAGAGGAACTCCAGAGCTCTGTCAGAGTGATCATCAGGTTATTGGTCACCTCCCTGACCAAGGCCCTTCTCCCCCGATTGCTCAGTTTGGCTGGGTGGCCAGCTCCAGGAAGAGTCTTGGTGGTTACAAACTTCTTCCATTTAAGAATAATGGACGCCTCTGTGTTCTTGGGGACCTTCAATGCTGCAGAACTGTCTTGGTACCCTTCCCCAGATTTGTGCCTCGACACAATCCTCTCTCGAACCTCTACAGACAATTCCTTCAACCTCATGTTTTGGTTTTTGCTCTGACATGCACTGTCAACTGTGGGACCTTATATAGACAGGGGTGTACCTTTCCAAATCATGTCCAATCAACTGAATTTACCACAGGTGGACTCCAATCAAGGTGTACAGTAGAAACAGCTCAAGGATTATCAATGGATGCAGCTCAGCTCAATTTCGAAAGGGTCTGCATGCTGTAAATAACGTATTTCTATTTTTTATTTAAAATAAAAAACCTATTTTCACTTTGTCATTATGGGGTATTATGTGTAGATTGCAGAGGATTTTTACAAATGTAATCCATTTTAGAATAAGGCTTTAACGTAACAAAACGTGGAAAAAGTCAAATGGTCTGAATACCTTCTGAAGGCACTGTATATGCACATATTAAAATACTAATAAAGGAAACAATGTATTTAGACTTTTTTCACAAAAATTACAGAGAGTACATAATCATAGAGACAAATGTTGGTCTTGCTATATTCATAGAGAAACACCTTTATGTTGTATTTGATTCAGATGTCGCAGTTATTAAAGAAAAGGTGACATCAGCCCATACAAAGAAAGGTAAGAATGTTTTCAAATCTGTGGTTACTATGTAATTTGATAATATAAGGGCTCAAGCAAGACCCAGATGCAGACACGGGAGGCAGATTGTTCGACTCTCCGTTATTTATTATAATTCAAGGGGCAGGCAAGAGAATGGTCGTGGACAGGCAAAATATCATAACAAGGTCAGAGTCCAGGAGGTACAGAGTGGCAGCCAGCCTCAAGTTCAGGGCAGGCAGTATGGTCAGGCAGGCGGGTTCAGAGTCAAGGCAGGCAAGGGTCAAAACCCGGAGGACTAGCAAAAAACTGTATAAAAAGCAAGAGCACGGCGTAACACGCTGGTTGACTTGTCCATACAAGTGAAACTAGCACAGACATACAGAAAACACAGGTATATATACACAGGGTATAATGGGGAAGATGGGTGACACTTGGAGATGGTAGAGACAAGCACAAGGACAGGTGAAACAGATCAGGGTGTGACAGATAGAGCTTGATAGAGGCTGAACGTGCCAAATAAGTAGATCCTGCAAAGCATCATTCAAGTGTTTTTATAATTATTGTTCCCTTGAATTATCACGTGCTTGTATTATAAAGTGAGTTTCATAAAAAAATTGGCCCATTCGTGATGCATTTAGATGCTGTTTCTAAAGACCAGCCTTTTATGGTATTTATTTGTATTTATTTTTTATTTATTCACTGTATGTTTTGTGTTTGTTTCAGTGTTTATAATGTGTTTTAAAACTCTCTTGGTAAAAACTCTATTGTAAACAGTGTGGTCTACACCTTATCATGAGATACTCTACCTCAGGCGAGCAAAACCTTGAGACTTCCTTAATATTAGATGTCATGCACCAGCTGTTATTTACAAATAGACACAGACCGCCACCCCTTGTCTTACCAAAGGCATCTGTTCTATCTTGCCGATGGACCGAAAACCCAGCCAGCTGTATGTTATCCATGTCGTCTTTCAGCCACGACTCAGTGAAACATAAGATATTACAGTTTTTAATGTCCGTTGGTAGGATAGTCTTGATTAGAGCTCATCCTTTAATTGCATGTTGGCTAATAGGACTGATGGTAGAGGGGGATTACTCACTCACCGTCAGATCCTTACATTGCACCCCGACGTATGTCCCCGATATCTCCGTCTCTTCTTCATGCGAATGACAGGGATTTGGGCCTTGTCGAGTGTCTGAAGTACATCCTTTGTGTCCGAATCATGAAAGAAAATATCTTTAAAATAATCTTAATGGCTGACCTGATATCCAGAAGCTATTTTCAGTCATAAGAGACAGTGGCAGAAACCTTATGTACAAAATAAGCTACAAATAACTTGAAAAAACAAACAGAATAGAACAATTGGTTAGGAGCCCGTAAAACGGCAGC